>NW_015159789.1:233836-235096 GCF_001447785.1 Gekko japonicus
AGACAGAGAGAGAGAGAGACTGGGGGGAAGAGAGAGAATGGGGGAAAGAGAGAGACTGCCCCCCCGCGAGTATTGCGGGTCTCCCCCTTGTTAAAACTAATAATAAAACCATTCAACGAAATAAAACAGCTTTGCAGCAGACCATATCCTACTAGGCTCATCTTGTACAGTCATGGTTCAATCAATAGTTGTTGTTTTTTTAATGATCCATGATTAGAAATGATCAGCAACAAAACTTATACACTTTAGTTGTGTGCCATGGATATTCTGAACAGAAATATACAAAAATATATGTATACAGTTGTGGTTTAAAAGTTCGAAAGCAGTTCGAAAGCAAGAAATTGCAAGTAGATAAATAGGTACCACTTCAGTGGTAAGGTAACAGTGTTCTGTGCACCTTGGTGTTTAGTCATGCCGGCCACATGACCACGGAAACGTCTTCAGACAGCGCTGGCTCTTCGGCTTTGAAACGGAGATGAGCACCGCAACCCTAGAGTCGGATTCGACTGGCTTTCGAGCAAGGGAACCTTTACCTTTTTATGGTTTAAAAACAAACACACACATACACAAAAAACGACTTTGCCCGCTTGAAGAGAGATGTATTTGTTTATTATTTTCGATTTATATCCCGCCTTGCCTGAACAGGCAAGCTCAAGAAGAGGAGGGAGAATGGATATTCCCAGTGGAGGGCATATCCGATTTTCTGTGGGCCGTTCCTTTTGAAAATGAGTTGTCTACACAATGGGACTTGCGCCAGACCACCCCACCCTTATTGGTTGATCTCAAAACTCCAGTTATAGTAAAGGCCTTGCTGTTGAAAGAGGTTGACATACATTTGAAACATGGAGAAAGATGATCCGTGGCCTTGTCCATAGGATACTGTTGGTCAGGGGACCATGTTGTCAGGCAAATAGGAAGAGTCCAAAGTCAAGCCAAAGGTCATGTAGCGAGAACTTCAGAGACAGGGAGAAAGTCTACAGCAGAAGCCCCCAGTGTGGTTCCCAGGGGCACCATGGCACCTACCAGTACCTTTTCTGGAGCCTATTGGGTATAATAAATAAGAAGCTGGAGACCAACTGGTGATGAAGGTGCATAGAAAGTTTATATAGATATCACAAGAGGGGGACCCGCGATACTCGCGGGGGTGGGGAGAAGAGCTCTGTCTCCTCTCCCCCCCACTCATTCTCCCCCAGGCGGCGGCAGCGAGGCCGGTCCCCCCCTGCCCGGCTCCGAGGCGGAGAGGCCTGTCCTCCCCCCCGC
>NW_015159789.1:235509-240824 GCF_001447785.1 Gekko japonicus
GCCCTGCCTGCCTGTCTCCCTTCCCCCGCACGCAAGCCCGGTAGGTCGCAGAGCGTCTCCTGCGCACACGCAGGAGACGCTCTTGCACTTTCGGGGGAATTTAAACATCCCCCCAAATTTTTTTTCAACTTTTTTTATTTTTGTGCACATGTGGGGACTGGCCCACGTGTGCACAAACCTCCCCCGGCCCCCCAAGTGCCCCCAAAGTGCAGATATAGATATCCGCACGGAGGGGGCAACTTGGCTATTAGTATAAGGATGGTTAATGTATACACAGAGATATACCGGCTATCGTACAGCATACCGTGCCTTAGTTTGAGAGACTAAGTCCCCACCTAGCTTAACAAGCTGATAGCTAATATACTAAACCCAGCCAATCACTAACAAGGTGAATTAATTACCAACTCTAACAATGCCTGATAGAGAACACCTACTAGTATAACACCTGGCTGTAATCACTTAATCACTAGCATGACAGCTAGGACTGTCAAACAGATCAAACTGATCTAGTAACTGCTTGCTACCTTTATCATCTAGACATATATCTCAATAGAGCCTGCCAAGTGTTTTTAGAAAGTGGGCAGGGCCATGTGGGGCTTTCCCCGGCAAATTTCTCGTTAGCTGTGCAGATTTTTAAGAACAAGCGGGGACCCGCAACAAAATGTTTTGTACTATGAATGTCTGTAGCATAGTAGGTTTTTCATAGATACAAACAAGATGGTGATGAACGCGGCGTTTCGCGTTAGCTGATCCTTACGGAAACACAACTGGCAGACTTTCGCTTGCCTGCTGCTAGCGGGGAAGCTCCTGAGAAGTCCCAGTACACTTCTAAGTAGTGCTGATAATAAACAAAAAAAATCCCACAGCGTGAACGGTTACCTTCTGGTCCCAGCGTGGTCCCCAGCACTGCTTCTTGATGTTCAGAGTTGGTCCAGCCAACCTGAGGATGATGGACGAAGCCCTGACCTCGCCGGAGGATCGTGCCGGTGGTGGCAGTGTGCACAGCGGCTGCAGGTCACCGCCAGACCTGCTTCTCGGGCACGGCCGCCATTCTGGAGCTGAGGAGACTTGTCGATGACCCTACAGCGGCTGCTCTCGCTCATGCCTGGAAATTGGGTGCAGCGACTGGGGAGCCTGGAGGGGGGTTTTGCCCTTTCCAAGGTCTGCCCAGTTATTCTTAATCCCAGTAAGCCGCTAATGACGTGAACAGTGCAACCAACCTGGCAATGACTGCCTCGGCAGTGGCACCTGCCCCCGGTCTCGACCCTGAGGACGGAAACACTCGACCTCCTTGGGGTTCCGACACAAGAACTGGGGGCCCAGGAGTGGAGTGAACAAAGGCGAGGACTGTTCAGGGCTCAAGGAAATGGCACCGGACCAACAATATTAGAGAAGAAGGGGGAGTCCCTTTTAGTGGAATTACCAACTGGACTGGAGAAAGTTACTGGACTATAGCCATCTGGCAAGCAGAACCTTTCATAATTCGAACTTCTATAACACTATATAACTGTTAAGCAGAGGGGATTTAGACTTAATTAAAGTAAACTGAGGTAAATTTGATGGATTGTTTATTGGACTAGGTTAATCAATTGGGGTTTCATGATTAAACAGCAGAATTGAGGAAATGAACAAATCAATTGAATAGAGGAACCGGCTAAGCGGATTAATTAAGCAAACACTGTGATTACCTATCCTATAGTGGAAATTGATGCATACCTATAATGGAAATTGATTTATACCTAACTAAGATGCCTTTATTACTGGCCTGGGAAATAGAAATAGGGATTGAAGCTAAATTGCTAGCAAGTTGGGTGATATGGTTAGTTAATTAGTTGGGTAGTATGGTATGTTAGGACAGATTAGGTCTATTAGGGTTAACAGTATTAGGAGAATTGTAACCTGCCATTAGTAGTACCACACTAGGTTATACTGCCCGTCAGTCAGCTATTGGTTGAAGCCATGAGATGTTGTGACCAGTATGTTCCTCAAAGTGGGCTTTGCTGTGAACCTTTCCGTTTTTAATTAAACGCTGCATCTGTCCATGTCTTGAATGTATTTGTTTCCATTCCTGGAAAGAACCATTTCTGAGAAGTAACTGTGGCTAGCGGAGATATTGGGGGAGCTATACACTTCTGTCTGCGATCCCAAATTTTTAGCGTTGTGTATAAAAAGGGATTGTCAAGGATACCGGGAGGTCGGTGCGATTCTGGAATCCAGAATATTTCTTGGAGCGTGAATGGGGAGGCAGATGACTGCTCGATGTGTACCCATTGTGCTTCTGGTTGTAGTTGCGACATTTTAGGAATGTTGGAAAGGAGAGCTGCATGGAAATAGGTTTGGAGTTGAGGCAAGTTGAGACCTCCCATTGTCAGCGGCTTGGAGAGGGAGCGACTGTCTATACGAGATTTCTTATAATGCCATACAAAACGCTGAATCACTTTCTGCCAATTATTCAGATCTTTTTCTGGTATGAATATCGACAGCGTTCTGAAGAGGAATAGAAAGCACGGGAAAACAAAAGTTTTGATCAGTTGCACGCGATCCGCTAGAGAGAGCTTCAGTGTGTTCCATTTCTTCATTTTTTTCTAGCGATTCCGTGAAAGCATTGTGGTAGTTGCATGCTAACAAGTTATGCAGATTCAAAGGAATGTGAACTCCTAGATGCCTCCAAGTACCTTCCACCCAGCGAAATGGAATTGATTCAAGCAATTTTGACCGAGTTTTGTTGGAAAGGACGATTAAAAATATTTCTGACTTTGTGGTATTGAGACGTAGGCCAGACAGTGGTCTGAATCTAGCAAGAGTAACTTGAATGGCAGGTATAGACCGTTCTATAAATTATTATAGATCATTATAAATTATTGTAATATGATGTACTGTATTTCTATGAGGTTATTTCCATACATTAATGTTTTACTATTGTTACAGATTTGTAAAATTGATTTTTCTACATCGTGAAAAGAAATAAGGACAACAAGATTGTGGTATATAATATTTTATCATTGGTTTCTCAGGGTTCAATTCACATTAGCTTATACATTGTTTAGGATATATGTTATAGAATATACATTATGCTGTATTCTACTTTGTAGTCAAGAATACTTACTTCTGATGAAGTGACATTCATGAAACAAAGAGAAGAATCCGGAGCCTTCGTTATTTGGCTACCTGTTGCTCTGTTTGCATTTATATATTGTTGCACTTCCTCATTATATTTGTATTTTCATCTTATTTCACGTAAACTTTTGCATATTCTATGAGGTATAGCGTTTCCCTGGCTCTTAAGGGAGGGGGCAGCTCTGTGGTAGCCTTCTGTGAAGGGAAGGGACTAACAGTTTGAGCCCACTTTTCCCTTTCCTCCCTTGTCTTCCCCTTTTCCTTTTCCTTAGTTGAATACTGGAAAGAAAGCTCTCTAGCACTGCTCAGTTCCCTTGTGCATAGTCAACCTGACTGAAGTTGGCTTCAAAGTGGAGTTGCCTGGGAATTGCAACCTTTGTGTTTATAGGAGGTGAGCTTTCAAAGACTGCCTGACTAGGGCTCCGGTCACACGGCCAGGAAAATGCGAGGGGGAAGCGTGGCTCTTTGCCCCGGGGCAAAATAATGTGCGGTTGCATGATCAGACCTCTCGTGGAGGTCCCGTGGAGGTCCCGTGGTTAGGGGGAGGTGCAGATCACACAGCAAAGAATGTTTAGCCATTCATATTGCAGGAGGAATCCTCCCCAATCACAGCTGCAGTTCTGCTTTTGCTTCCTCCCCCTCTTCCCTCACTCATTATCTCTCTGTATCTCTCTATCAGACAGTCAAAAGGTATTGGGGGCGAATTCAACCCTCCCTGAGTGTTTTTTTTTAAAAAAACTTTTTGGATTTTTCTGCAGATACAGAGTCCCCTGAGTCTGTAGAAAAACCTGTTGGGGGAGAGTTATCAGAAATAAATATCTGCAGGCAGAGGGGATTGTTGAGAATTAGATATATAGATGTTGCCATGGCAGCAGCTACCACCCCAGCACAAGGATATTCAGTGTGTGGCTGAAGGTGAGCTGTGGCAGCCATTGTGTGGGGGAGGATGACAGAAGTGTGGTTTAGGGTCAAGGCAGAAGTCAGGAATCCAATGAGGCTAAGGGAAAAGGCATGGTCGGACAGGAGTCCGGAATCATGAGCAACAGAATTAGCACAGCCTTTACACTACAGATGTGTTGCTCAGTCTGAGGGGAAGGTGTCTGTAGCTTAGATCGTATGGACCCATCAGTCAACTGTTCCCTACAGTTCCTATTGGGTCCCACCAGGCAAGCTTTGCTTTCTTTGGTGGGCATCTTGAGGGAGGGTACTGTAGGGATGCAGAGACTGGGCCCTGAAAGCTGGCATCTCTGATGTCTAGCAGAACAATTCCCAAGAGCTGCCGGCCTTGGGGGTCCGGGTTTAAGCCTCCATGGTGCTGAACACATACCCTGTTTGACATGGAACATGGAACATTTGCCTCTCTCCGCTCTTTGATGCTGTCTGGCTTTCACAACAAAAGTGATGAGAATCACTGATCACTCATGCCAGTTTCCATGAGTCAGAAATGTTATTTTGAAACCTCTTATGTATGCGCCTGCATGTCCCAGCTATTACTCAGCCTTCTCTAAAGTGCCAGGAATGGATGGGCTTTAAATGAGTAAATCTTGAAACACAAACTGACATTTGTGTGCTGTTGTGTTAGACTCTAAAGCAAACACCGACTCTGCTGCGTTTCAGTAGGCAATTTCTATCAAATCATTTATTGCACTCCCCATTCGGCAGTCAATTGCAGCTCCGTTGGTATTTTTTGCTTCTTTTTATCTACTTTGGGAAATAGCTTCTTCTCATTTGTGCAGTGAACACTATGGATTATTGTTTTGTTGTTGTTGTTGTTCTTGCTTGTGAAAGTGTTTATATCTGCATTATAAGTTTGCTACTACAGCTTGTGTACTTTGGAAGGGAGAGAATCTGCTTTATTAGAAAAAGAGACTGCGACCATGTTTTGGTGGGGCGATCAGTGGACCTCTGAACCTTGAATTGACTTTATAAAAAGTTCGTGAGGAGTGTTTGTTCTTGAGAAATTGTTTTAGCTTCAGGTTTTTGGGAATTTCTCATAAGTGGCTGTGACTTGAGAATTTGCCCCCATCTTTGCTACTAATGGCCTTCCTAACTTGACCATGGCTTGTGGATCTTAATGATGGCAACACAGATAGGTGTCTTTAGGCTGCAGGCTGGCCCAGCCGTGTGGAGAGAGGCTGAACAGTCTTGGCACAGGGCTAGAAAGCAGGCGGAAGTGGTAGCATAGTGTGGCACTGTGG
>NW_015159790.1:0-22579 GCF_001447785.1 Gekko japonicus
AACAGCGAGACCTAGCAGCGGGTCCAGGGTGGCTAACCTTCACGTCTCTTTTAGTGCTTAAGGCACAGAGTCTCACGTTGAAAGAGAGAAGAGGGAATAGACAAACCACAAGAAAGATCTCTAGAGCCACTTTATGAGAGATAATTGGCTTATTAATAGTTGGGTTACAGTCAATGTATACAAAGGGTGCCGCTGTGCCTATGACGCTTTAATCAAGAGACGAGACTTAAAGTAAAATAACAATTCTTTTACTGAATATTTATCATTCAAACAGGGGATAATAATAAAACCATACACACATTCAAGAACTAAGAAAATCAGATAGATTTGTTACAGCACAATCGGGAAATAACGTTGTTTCTTGTAGAATATATTTACCTCAGATGCTCCATTCTGCTCCTAAAGCTTCCAGCAATGGGCAGTGGCAAAAGAGTAAAAATGAATGAAAAGAAAGAGGAGAGACACGTGACTCTAGACCTGCTGGAGACACGAGAAACTTAGCCCTAGCTGCAGGCTAGAACTAATGCAAGAAAGTTTCAGTAAGAGAAAAAGGCTAGCTAATAGTTCCGTGTTCTCTGTTTTAAACCTTTTTTCTAGAGGGAGGGGAACGGCTTATCCTCATTATCATAGAGCCCTTCCCAACAAGTCAGTGATTGGCTATCGTGTCAATTTAATATTAATATTGACTAACTAGTAAGGTGGTGCTTAGATTGAAGCTGGATCACGTGGAGCAGCGTCAGCAGAGGTCATCTATGGTGTCAACGGGTCGAGTAAACAACAGATGCTACGTGAGATAAATCTTCCGGAGGGGTTCCTCTTCAGGGTCAAACTTACTATCTTGGAGACATCATGTCTGAGCACGTCCCAGATACCCATTGTTTTGCTTGCTTCTTGAAGCTTAACATGCAGATAACTAGGAGCCTCTTTCCTGAGTGATGTTTGTCTTAGCTGGTTAATACTTCAGCTGTTTTTCTGTCTCCATTAACCTTACTTTGACCCCTTATAACTCAGAATCTCTGGTCAGCGTTTCAAGCAGTCCTTTTAATATCAACTTTATTCATGTGTAAAAGTCCAATATAAAGATCTGCTTCTATCAAATCAGGAGTAGTCTTGGCTGGTTCCAGACCCCCATAGAGTCTCTGTAAGAGACTCTCAGCCTGGGGAGCTGGGATAAGCCTCTCCCAAGGCGACGGCTGAGGGATTTGAGGCTTGCCTGTCCCTGAGAGGTCCTGACGCCACAGAGCCAGTATGGCAATGAGAGTTGACCTCCGGACAAGCGGACAAGAAAATAAGCAAAAATAAACTTGACACCCGAGAGTTCTTAAGGAACTCAGATGTGAGATAGTTGATCTACTAATCCGTCTATGTAACCTGTCACTAAATTCAGCTGCTGTACCAGAAGTTTGGAGAGTAGCAAATATTATACCGATATTATATCAAGACAGTCTTCCCAAGCCTCATCTTAAATAGGCTAGGAAGTGATCAGGATGAGCAGCACTGCTAGCAGGTATTGAGCTCCTGCAGATGTTCTGACCTTTGGCCAGCATCCTGTGAAGAAGTACTATCCTCAGCATTTGGCAGATGCTGGTACATACCTGACAGACACTTCTGCTGTGCTGGGCTCTCCCTGGTCCCTCAGATCCTCCTCAGTCACTGACCTCAGCTCCTCAGGTTCTTCACCTGAGGACTCTGAGTTGGATTTGCTGGGCTGGTTGGAGGGGGTTACGACAGTGCCCCCAGCCATCCTCCATTGTTTCATATGGGGGAAAATTCCATGCTTTCTCCAGGGCAAAAAATAGACGTAAGAGCAAGCAAAGGAACCACTCTCCAAAAGCGTCTCAAAGCAAACAGAACCAACAAGCTCAAAGAACTAATGCAGAACCAGGGAATCCCAGCAGAAGCACGGGACAATGTGGCAAGCCTAACACAACCAATGTCAAACCAGAGAATCCAAGCCAGTGTCAAACCAGAGAATCTTCCAGCCAAATGGAATAGGAACATTGCTACAAGCCCAACAGGTGTAAAATCAGAGGATCCATGCCAATGTACAACCAGGAATCCAAGGTGACATCAAGCCTGAGAACCTACCGCAACCCTGAAACAAAACAAACTTGAACACAATGTTGGCAGAGCAACAAACCAATTTTAAAGAACAGAATCAAAGCCAAACCAACATGGCAAGCCAATACCAACCCCTGGGAAGACATAGTAGAATTAAAGAAAAAAACCCAATTCTAAGATCCTTAAAACACTTAAAACATTCCCAGTTGTTCCTTAATATTTCCAGGATTTTTCAGGACCCATTTCCTAGTACCCCAGAAAAACCTGGATGCCATCCAGACACTGGGATATAAATTTGGACCAAATATATACAAATGCACATCCCTATCATGCAGTCACACAAGTCCTGCCAGGAAAACATAGTTCTAGCATGGAATTTTCAAGGCAGGGCACCTGAATCCTGCAGAAAGCAGTAACATATACAATACTAAGGTGTTTGTCATGACTTCTCTATGGGGGCCATAATGTGCAGGCTCTTGATTTCTGAAGCATCACTGTATTTTATAAGTAGAAACTAAACTTTATTAAAGAAGACAGATTGAAATGTATATACTGTAAAATGAGTTGATAGCAGTTTACAGCATAGCTTGAATTTATGAAGAACAGATGGGCTTCTATTCTCTTTTTCATGGAAAATTACAGTCATTACCACTCTTGGGGAAGGTTGTCACCTTTTCCCTAGCAAGGTTTCTGGGCTTTTAAAAGCTGCATAAAATTCACAGAGAAGTTCATCACATACAGATTTTTCCTATAATAGAATAGCAGGGAAAAACTCCATTTGCTGGATTTCTGTCTTCTACACAGCTGCTAAATACACAAGAGCTCTGCCAGAAGAAACGGTGGTCTGTAATTTATCTAATATCCACATCTACACTATAATTTGAAAATTAGCATAAAATACTGCCTTGACAATAATTGCTTTTGTATGTACAAATAATAGTGTGACTGTGTCATTGATGCTTTATAGATAGCAAATATTGTTAAATGCCATTATCATGCTTTGCTTAATTTCATTGAAAAAGTTTCCAGCATTAATATAGCATACATGGTTGGCAGCAAGTTGTGTTAAATTAAATTTGCATCATTTTTTAGTAGGATCTGAAGCTATTATCACTTTGTTGGGGAAGAAAAAAGGAAATGGTACATTTGTTAACAACTTCTTATTGTAAGATTTGAGGTGCAGTTCTCCTTCAAAAAGTAATTGGTTTCCACTACTGTGTAACTTCAGGTAAGGTTAACGTGAACCAGTTTGATGTAGTGGTTAAGAGCAGCAACTCTAATCTGGAGAACCAGGTTTGATTCCCCACTCCTCCATATGCAGCCAGCTGGGTGACCTTGGGTCAGTCACAGTTCTCTCGGAGCTGTTCTCTCAAGACCAGTTCTCTCAGAGCTCTCTCAGCCCCGCCAATCTCACAGGGTGTCAGTTGTGGGGAGAGGAAGGGAAGGAGATTGTAAGCCACTCTGAGACTCTGAGGGAAGGGTGGGGTATATATCCAACTCTTCCTCCTCCTCCTTCTTCCCTGTGACACATTCCAGTGGACAATGTGGCAGCAAGAGCGGGATCTGGGAGAAGAAGAAGAGATTGGATTTATACCTCCCCCTTCACTACCTGAAGGAGACTCAGAGCGGCTTACAATCTCCTTTCCCTTCCCCTCCCCACAACAGACACCCTGTAAGGTAGGTGGGGCTGAGAGAGCTCTTTCGAGAACTGCTCGTGAGAGAACAGCTCTGAAAGAACTTATGGCTGACCCAAGATCACACCAGCTGGCTGCATGTGGAGGAGTGGGGAATCAAACCCAGTTCTCTCAGATTAGAATCTGTGCTCCTAACCACTACACTAAACTGGAGTGATCTGGGTGCAGCCTTCTGAGGTGGTTGTGTCTCCATGTGGCTGGGACACATAGGTTTGGAATTATTAAGCCGTGAATATTCTTTAACTCCTCTCTGTACCCCCAGAGAGTTTGTTATGGTTCCAGCTTAGAAATGCAGCAAACCACTTAAGCTAGTAATAGCTACTATAAGCATGGCTCAGAATCATAAACTGACACCTGCACGGAATCTGTTTTCTGACGGTTCAAATTGTTCTTTGGATCGATAACAATTGATTAACTATTTACACAAAACATTTGCTAATAATTTATTCACCACTTAGAAATGTTTTACATTTACAAAATGACACCTGCAGACTAATTGTATAGATCGCCTTTTGCTGCTACAGTTTCAACAGAGGTTCATACCGCTGCACTTGAGCACCTTGTGAAAGCAATGGCTGGCAGAGCTATGGAACTGTGCCCTGTTGGTGTGCAATCCCACCCATTACATTGATGTGCATATATCTCAGACAAAGATAGTGCATAAAGGTATATTTCTTTGTTGTATTCAGCACTGTCACTTTGTAATATAAACAAGAAACAAGACAGGGGCAGGACACAGCATGCAGAGGAGGAGTGAGGGTAGTGGAAAGGGGAAAGGGTGCAGGGTGGGATGCGGCACTGCAAGTGCTGGTTGTCAGCCTGGTATCTCTGTAGATGGTCCAGCTAGATGTAAACATTGGATATAAACATGACCACAGAGAAAAGATGTGGCTCACTTTCTGAGTCTCATAAGGAACAGTGAGAGTTGCAAAGGGCTGGAATACACAGGAGCCCTGTCCACAAGTTACAGTGAAGGTGCACACAGTCTGTCTACAGTGTTCAGTGCTTTGAGTAAGTCTCATGATACAGTCAGTGCACGTACAGCTGTGTGTGATACAAACCCCATGTTTATCCAGGTCCTGGTCCTTGTTTTATTTGTAAAGTGAACGTGCATTGGCTCTTTCTTACAACAGATGTGTGCATATGTAGGCAGGTTGTATGCGAGTTTATTTATTTTTGACATTTGTACCCCGCCCTCCCCGTGAGCAGGCTCACTGTAACATTTACGAGTTCACTGTAACATGTGAACAGGATATGGACTACCTCCTTATAAGACAGTTCCTGAGTTCGCCATCTTCATCACACCAGCACCACCACTTTCAGGTATGACCAACGATGTAATCTCATAGTAGAGTGGAAATGAAGAGACTCTCCCTAACTCCTGAGTTTACAGGGCCTTGAACAGTTCTGATGCAGTTTAATAAACCTGATCCCGATATATTTTTAAAAATCTTTTTATTAGTTTTCCAAATAAAAAGAAAAGAAATACCATAATCTTATATCCAACACAGCATCAGACAATAAATCATTTGTTAAATAATTTGCCTTTTCCTTTACATAAATTATGCTTTAAAGTTTTTGACATGTACTTTCAACATTGTAACAATTAATTATAAATTTTAACATAATCACATCATTTTTAAACATCCTGAAATTAATAATCTATCTTTCTATCCCCTTGCTTTTCTTCTGGGTTGTTTAAGATTACATCACTAATATTCAGTCATATTGTACTCCACTTTATTTTAATCTCTAGGGAAATATATATATATACTACCGAAAAACCCTATTTAAACAACAGCAACAACACAAAGAATTTGTTTATATATACTACTACTAATGATAATAATAATATTATTGAGGACCACTATCACCCTATAGAATAACAATACCAGCTACAACTATCACCCTATAGAACAACTATACCAACTAGCTCTTTCACTTAACTCCGCCTCCCTTCTTCTTATTGGCTTTACTTAAAATGTTTTAAACATTAGAGAGAAGAACCAAAAAAGATAAACAAAAAAAGTTCCCTCACTATTCTCACCTCTAATTTCATATTCCCTCCCTTTCATCTCTTTAATCATATTTATTTCCTTATATCTTTTAATACACTACAATAAATCATATTTTTTTAAACTTGCCCATGTTTACTCCTTTCAAACAATCTTTCAAACATTCTCCAGTAGTCATCTCCTTCCCTTTTTCTACTTTTTTACTTAATTGTATTACCCTTAATTATATTACCCTGATCCCAATATTTTGAGCAAGATTCAGGAGAACAACGTAACTAAAGAACTAAACTGGAAAAAAAATGTCTTACATTCCTCATGGGCTGGCGTGTATTTGGTTCTTGATCTGTATCTTATCCCCTTTATGATTTGTTTACTATCATCTAAGCTCCACTCCACTCCACTCCACTCCACTCCACTCCACTCCACTCCACTCCACTCCACTCTTATCCTATCCTATCCTATCCTATCCTATCCTATCCTATCCTATCCTATCCTATCCTATCCTATCCTACTTTTTAATTTAGAACACTACAAGGGGCGGACCCGCGATACTCGCGGGGGGGAGGGACCTCCACACATGAGGCAGAGGAGGAAGCAGGAGGAGGAGGTAAGTTCCCCCCCATCCCACCGGTTCCTCCCCCGTCTCCTCCCCCTCCCCCCGCTCGATCTCCCTCCTTCCCTTTTTCCCCCGGCTCCAAAGTGAGGGCCTCGCGGCTTGCTGCTCGGGCCCCGCTGCCCCTTCGCATGCACAGGGGACGCTTTGATACTTTTGGGGGGATTTAAGTATCCCCCCAATATTTTTTTAAGGTTTCAGATTTTTGTGCACACCTGGGGACTGCCCCAAGTGTGCACAAACATCTCCCTCCCCCCCAGGTGCCCCCGATGTGCGGAAATAAGTATCCGCACGCCAGGGGGCAACTTCGGAATTAGATATATAGATTCCCCAGCCTCTCCTAAGCTAGTGGCACTTCTCTTTCTCATGCACTGTACATGGCACCAATCTCAGTTTCTCATTAGAATTGTTTGTGTATTCATAGACCACAAGTGAATCCATGTCACAAAATGATGGTATAACAAAGAGCCAATAGTTTTATAATTATGTTTATCAGAGAAGGAAATATGATTTATCTTGTTTGCTGTGAATAAAACTTCAACCATGTTTGGCACTGCCAACCTCCAATTTAAAAAAGTGATAGCCAACAATAGATTGAAATAATGAATGTAAGTTTGGAATCAATGACCATTCTTCTGATGACTTTTCACTGATGATGCATTCCTCATTGTGTGGTTCCTTCCAATTTGAGCTTTGTGTATACCTAATGCTAAATGGTTCTTTCCTGCTAGGGCTCCCAGCTGTGCAAATGTATTATTTTGTAGCATTCATTGCCTACCTAATTGCCTATTAAAATTAACTCTTTGAACTTAAAGGCTTTAATTTCCCCAACTAATTAACTTTTGCCCACGTGGCCCCAAGAGGCAAAGTATGTCATAATTGACTCTGCTCAAATCTGTTTTTTTTAATTGGACCTTTGATATTGTGGGAAACATGACAATGGCTAAAAATCAATGTGATTATGATGTCAGAACTCACAGAGGACTGGGTCACTTGTACATTAAAGAGGTGAATCCCAGTCTTCCAGTTAATCTTTCAGTAAGGAATTAGTTTCTGTTTTGGCTGCCCAGAATGGATGGTGCTTTGTGCAACTTTTATATAGGAGTACAAGACTCAAAGAGGCAATGCATGCTGTCCACATCAGTTGCAAAGGGTCCATGCAGGTCTTCTTTGATGGATTGATTTAAAATATTTGTATGTCTGCCTTTCCTGTGACAAACTCAGGACCTACGCTGGGTGTGACAGACTGTCAAGGGTTAATGCCACACAGAGTTTGAGAATCTTTGAGTGACAGGCTGTTCAAACGGAATTCTGTGGAGAGCATCAGTTAAGAAATAACAGTTGGCAACTGACAGTTGAAGAAGAGACAGTTTAGCACTGACTGCAGACTGGGAAAGAGGCTGAAGGAATGAGTGGATCACAGTAGATCCCCATTCAAGCTGAAAAGGGACAGAGCTTCTAGTCAAGAGAAGTAATCTTTGCTCAGTGGAAAGAGAAATAGCTCTAAAATGAGGAGTGATCCCTGGTCTGTGTATAGAGAAGGAATTTGGAAACCTGGTTGTATGTTCCTGCCTTCTAAATTGTAAGAGTCAGTAAAACTCAGGAACTTATGCTTGAGTGTTTAAGCAGACACTGAAAAGAAAGCCTCGCTCCTCAAAGTTTCAAAGACCTTGTTGAAAAGCAGAAACACTTCCTTGTTGGCAACATATTATCTGGATTTAGTATGATTACAAAGTTACCTCAGTTTTTATTATCAGTTTACCTCACACAATCCTACCCCTGAATTGTTACCATGAAGCCATTTCAGATGGCACTAATAAAGATTCTTTTAATATCACTACCTTGCTGAACTGTGAAGAGAGTGGAGAGAGTTGTGGTCCTAAGAGAAGTGCCCAATGCTGGACTACAGACTATACACTGTGGCCAAGGGAAGACTTGTACCAAAGAGACATACCAAACCAGATAGGGACCAGAGACTACAGAAGACTTCTGCCCCTGCATCTCTGCATCAGCACAAGGACTGTGATGCAAACCAACAGCTTTGGACTCCATGAACACAGACAGTAGCAGACCAGAGAGAGAAGCCATGTTCTGACAGAGAACCAATGTTCCTGCACAAAAGCCATGAAGGAATCTCCTCTCCATCATGCAGCACATTCCTTTCCCCCGCCTGAGTCATTCTCAAAGACTGTTGCCCAGCAAGAAACAAAAGAAGAGATTAAGCCTTTCTGCCACTGACCCTGATACTGCCTCTGACAAGCATCAGATCATTAATGTGAAGCAACAAACCAGTGATGTGATTGGACCCCCTGTTCCCTCTCCTTTGTCTCACCCCTTCCCCAAGAGGTGCCACTCCCTGCTGCACATCAACCCTAAATTGCCCAACCATCATCTTCTTTTGTCCTATCCATCTTGAAATATTATTATTTTTCTCTACAGTTCCTGGGACCACCTGGCTGTGGCCTCAGGTCACAATTTGGCTACTTAAGGGGTGGCCGATGGCACAGTGATGGGCAGCTCTCAGATTGCTTCGAGCTTCCTGAACCCTTTATCGCTCTTTTTGGGGCAGCCCAGTCTCCGGGTGCGCTCCGCCCGACTTCCCGTAGAGAGGTCTGGTGGCAGGGGGCTTTGCCTCGGCGCCTCCCGCAACTGGCAATGCGGGGAGATGTCCATTGCTGCCCCGAAGCAGGAGCGGTTCTACTTAGCTGCAGCCAGCCTTTTTAATCACATTGGGAATTATAATTTATAATACAGCAACACGGAGAAGGAAAAGAAAAGAAGAATAAGTGAGTACATGTTTTTTACATTTGTAACTCGAAGAAAAGCAGTGACTTGGGGGGGGGGGAATACCCCAGACGGCTTTAACTCTAAAGCAGAGTGAGAAGCGGCTGGAAACTGATTAAGAGGAACAATTGGGGAAGTGTTTCTTCTTTCTTGAGGGGTAAAAGTTGATTTTCAGCAAGGACTTGTAGCGGTTAAACTGAGCAAGTAGAACAAGATTTGGGACTATTGCAATACGAATAAATAACGCGGAAAAATGGGTAGTGAAAAGAAGATGGCATTTAGAGAGGACATTGAAGATCAGGAGGAGCTTGAAGAAAACATAGAAATTGGTTTATATTTTAACTATCTCTTAAGACTTAATTGGGTATATTAAATAAATATTAAAGTCTGATCAGAAGGAATATATATGTATAAGTGAAATGAAGTCTGGTTTATACTTTAATTATCTCTTAAGACTTAATTGGGTATAGACTGTTTTTCTTGTGGGTTTTTTGTTTTTTGCTCTTTGCCCTCTATAGATAAGGAATACGTGGTTAAATGTTTTAATAGCAAATATTATATTTTGAAAATGGGTAAAGTATAAGGTACAAACTTTTAGTTTAATTGTTAAAGGATGGACAGGAAACTTGGTCATACCATAGAGGCCAATGGAAATTGTGATATAATCCTAATAGTAAATAACATATCAGAAATATGGTAAAGTTAAAGATACATGGTACAAAGTTAAACTTACAAATGGAAAAGAAGAGAATTTTTATATAGGTGAAAAGGATGTTGATTTGGAATGTGTAATGGGATTAAGGAATGGTAAGGTACTAATATATATGTATATAAGATAACACTTTAATTTTTGTTCCAATAACAGTTCTATGGGGTTTTTTTGTTCTTTTTTTTATATTCGCAGATAAGAAAACATGCTGATGTATTGCTGAGTAGTAATTTATATACTTTGGAATAGGACACTGTAATAGATGTGAGTTGCAAAGGTAATTGATAATGGTTGGCCAGAAAGGGTTTATAGGAGTTATTAAGGTTTAGTTAAAGATAGATTAGAAATGAACATATGGATTAGTGAAAAACTACTGTATAATCCTTCAAAAGAGTTGTTGTATAGAATATATGGTAGAAGGTTTATGCACTTTTCTTTTTTGTTTGGAAAATAATAAAAATATTTATTTAAAAAAACAATTTGGCTACTTAAGGTGAGCTCTCCCTGAGTTATGTCTCTCTCTTTGCCCCCACCTATCTTGCCAATTCCATCCCTGCACAGTTTGGAATCACTCCACATGTGTCTCTGGCTGACTCATGATCCATTTCCCCCTTTTAAAAAATTCTTTTTTCACTTCAAGGTCTACTCATCTCATCGTACAGGAAACGTATCACCCACCAACTATGATACCTGCTAATGCAAACATCACTGTCTTTTCAACCCTAATTTCCTAGTTCTGTATTGTGTGTGAGTGCTTGCTTATTATTATTGTATGTTTAAGAATTATTAAGTAAAATACCAATTATTTCCTTGTTTATTCATGGTCTCTGGGAATTCTGACTCAGGTATACAAAGGTTATTTCCTGCACTATGTGCCTATTGCCCTTTAGTATTCATAATTCCCCCAAGCTTATTAATCATATAAGACTAGTTGGCTAACAGATTCCACATTCAAAAGTCTCTCATGTGCCATTATAGAAGTAGAATATAAGCAGGTGATTTTGTCTCTTCCCACCAGTCCCTGGGCTGGGTGAGCATCAAAATATATAATAACGTGACAGGGTGGGACAGACATTGACCAACAAATAAGAAGAAAATAGATATAAGGGCTGCTCAGCAAGAAAGAAGAAACCAAGGGAAAATCCTGTGTATAAGGGAGGAAAGAGGGTGAGATTGCCATATATAACAGCAATATAAAAATATAAAACAAAGATTAAACCAACAAATATAAACTACATTACAACATCAAATCAAGGACACCTTTTGCCCCACTAGCAGAATATCCTCCTTTGCCCATGCTGGCTCAATCTTTGATCCCCTAAAAGATGCAAAAACAACTGGAATATGTCAAGCAGTTCAAGGATGAAACCTATCCTTTGACAGATGAGGTGTGGGCAGGCAGTGGTCCATCTTACAGCAGATGTTACTTTAAGAATTAACATAGTTCTTGAAAAACATCTGAAAAACATGTTGTTCTGTGAATCTAGGAGTCCTATCTGATAGCAATCAGCAAAATTCAACAATAAAGACCACCCATTTGTCACATGAAAAGGATGTTTTGTCTCCTATTAGAAATGATAGCTTGTGAAAACAATATTGAAACCCCCAGAAAAGCCAAATTATAGATGAATTTTGAGCTAAGGGAGTAGGTGTGGATGATAAGAGAGGAGGGGGAAAGTACATGAGAATACAAGCCAGAAGCTACATAGATTCATGACTCTTTTCTTGCATGAAGTTTTGAAATGAGAAAATGTTGATATATTGTCTTGTTTCCATAGTTCTAGCAAAATGAATTGTCTCTATCAATTTGTTTTATTCTACTCCTGTACCATATTGGGGAGAAAAATGACAAAACAACGCTAAAAAATCTTGCAAGCTCCCAACACTGTATAGTAGAACAAATTAATTGAATACTGACATTCTGTGAATAGGATGTACTGCTTGACATGGCTAAACATATTTTGAGTATGTTTTCTTTCTGTAGCATTAACAATTAGGAGGTGTTTGCCCAGCACATGCACGTTCAGTGTGCCTAATAATTTATTTGTCTGAATGTGATAAATGGCCGATCAGATCACTCACATTGTTTATCATGGCAGTACAGAAGTTGTATAGTGCCCTAGGTTAATTTCCAACAACCCGTCACATTGATTTTGACAATGACTGCCAGCAAGGAAATGCATTAGGCTGGTCAGTGTCAGAGTGTGCCCAGCATTTCTTTGAATATTCATTGGTGAACGCAAGTGCTTTAATTTCATCAAAGCAATGTGAAGGCCATGGGATCAAACATAATAACCCAAAGATGAAATGTATTGCCTGCCCAGTGAAAATGTATCAACAATTGCATTGCATATTTTATCTCGTCTTGGATATTTATGGCATACCTTTGATCTGTTTGTGATCAAAATAATTTATTCCACGTTGAATTCTTTTTCTTTTCTTTTCACCTTGCAACATCATTAAATGGCTCTGAATTAGAAACTCTTCAACCAATCTAATTTATGCAATCCACAGGGCAAAATGATCATACCTTAGTCTCCTAAATCTTTTGCAGATGTTATAGCCATGCAAGTTGGGAATGTGTATTGTCTAGGAGCTTCCTAGTTTGGCTGGTTGCCATGTTGTCTAAAAGGCACAATACACAAATTTTGCACACAAACAGCCTCAGTACATGTTATACGAAAATCTGATTTTTCAGGGTTCTGGTTGACATGTACCAAATCTGAAAATCCCTTTCAGATAACATAGTGGCTCTGCATACTGGGAGAATCTAGATGCAGTTGCAACTGGGCCTCCTAGTACACATGGACTGTAATAGCCAAAGTAGGGTTGCCAAGTGCTTTTTGAGCCGCAGCGGGAGACTCCTGGCTGGTGGCTGGAGTGCGCGTGTGCGTGCAAAGCGCGCACACACCACACAAGGTTACATGGAAGTGACGTGATGACGCCAGGCACACTGGGGGTGGGGCCACAATCATCCGAGGGGGAAACATAGAGTTTTCCCTCGGATGACCGTGGCCCTGCCCCCCCGTGCCCGGCGTGGTCGCGTCACTTCCGGGTGACGTGCACGTCGGAGTGGGGTTCCCCCCAGGGCCCTATCCACTGGCGGTGGGGAACGGGCCTCTGGGGCGGGGTTTTCCCCGCCCCCCGGGGGGACTTGGCAAACCTAAGCCAAAGAAGTCTATACTTTTCCAGTACGTTGTAAACCAATTTGCTATAGGAATGGCTGGCTTTCTGTGAAAGGTGGAGAGGGCATAGTTGGAAGAAGGTCTTTTCCAAGCTATACCCTGCACTTCTGGTTGTGCACTAGATTGGGCAAAAGGCATGTGAGAAAGATTTCCTGAAGAATGACTACTGATTCTGAGGACTGTTGGACAGTTTTTATATTCTCTTATCCACAAGGTACTGAAAGAGTTCATCCAGGCTGCCTTTTACCAGTTAAATTCAGCATTGTTTGAAACAATACACAGTTTTAAGAACACACAAAATGCTTATTGTATGTGTATGTGTGCGCATACTGGTATACATTTTTGACGCACACTGGCAGCTTTGAAAGCTTCTAGGATATCTTTTAATCTCATGCTTTTATCTGCATTCACAGTTCTTGTGTTGATGAACAGAGCTGTCATAGATTGCTTTTTAGGATATCTTCTAAATCAGGAAATATTTTGTGGTATCGGGAGTGGGAATAATAAGATTAAAATATTTTAGTGAGTGCTAGATGGCGCTTTGAGCTGAACTGAATTCCATGTTTTTTTATAGCTTGAGATAAAGAAATGACAATCAGAATGTATCTGAAAAAAATCCAGACCAATAGAGAGGAAGAACCTGTAAGTTCCTGTGCAAACCCAGTCATGAGTCACTTTCGGAATGGACTGGTTCCTCCCTACAACTTACGCTTGTTTCATGGTGCTTAATAGAGACAGGAACAAAATACACATCTTGTAAACTGCAGTATGCATGGACTTTCCTGTGTTTGTGTGCAAAATGTTGTGGAAACTACAGATCCATGCACCTGTACCCTTCCTGATGAAAATCAGGCCCTCCCACCCTCCTCCAGTATATAGCTTAATGGAGAACAGGGTATGTGAGGTTATTAGACAGCAACAGGGAGTACAGCTTTATTTTATAAGTGATGCTGGAGCACACAATTGCAAGATGTGGAAGGAGTTATGGCAAAGACTGAGGCTGTCTTCTGACATGGATTATGCCCTGTCTGCCCCTCTGGAGGGGTCCAATTTGTGCGAAGAGTGAGTGCTGTAATAAATACAGTAGCCCTCATCCTCACTGAATGCCTAATGACATTATTGGACATATGAGGGGCAAAAGTCTATTTGGAACATATGAACCCTTTCAGTCTTGTGTGCCCAAATATCCAGCAATTTAGAGTTTGCTGGCAGCACAATTTTATTGTTCGTTCAGAAACCCTTTTCAAGCCTCATGGCCACAGTGTCGAGGTAAAAACTCATTTAATGGAATGTCTATAGAATATGCATACCAGTAACATTTAAGAAACTTGACAAGGTTTCTTGGGTAGGTGTCTCAGCCAAACTGTCTCATAGCTGTCTTAAGCCTATTTATTCCAGGAAACTCCAGGACACCAAAGAATGGTGTTTGACAAAATTCTGGGAGAGATTCAGATGAAAAAGAGATATTGGTTGTAATCAGTGTACTAAAAACGCCTTGCCAGAGGTTTGAATGATCTCTTCCAACAGTTTCATGTAGACATTGAAGAAAATGGGGGAGAAGACCCCCTATAGCATTAACTTAATTTACACAAACAAATAATCCCCAGAACAACCTTCTGTAATCAATTGGCCAAGTAGGTCTGAAATCTGTGGGATCCAAAGTGGGTTATATCATTCTCTCCCCCATTTTATCCTCACAACAACCCGTGAAGTAAGTTGGGCTGAGAGTGTGTGACTTGCTCAAGGTCACCCAGCGATCTTTCATGGCTGAAGTGGGAATTCAAACCTGGGTCTCCCAGATACTAGACTGACATTCTTAACCACTATACCAAACTGGGTGTCATATTATGCTAACTGGCTTCAACATCTCTGGTTATGAGTTTCTCTCCACTTTCTTTTAAAGTGGGTCAGATTTGCTCATTTCCTTTTCCCTCCAGGCACTGCCCTAACAAATGGTACCAGTTGTAACTGCTTCTAATGGGAAGGGCTGCTCGCTAAGTAAAGTGTGGCCGTATTAGGTCTCTTGGTCACCACCAAGAATTAACAGACTTCAGGCACATGATCTTAAAGCTTTTCCACAACTCTCAGATGCGTTAGTTGATTTGTTCCACTGTGCTTTCAAGCAGCATCATAGATAGTAACAGCAGTATGGTAATTTGTTCAGTTCCAATGGGAGAATTAAACATATGCTTAACTTTCCCATTAAAATCAATGGAATTTGAAGCGCTTAACTTCGTTTGAGGTAAGTTCTTTGTACTTCAGTATAGATCTTGATCTAGGAGTGACACTGAGTGATACTCTGCCAATCCAATGCATGATCACAAGTGAAAATTGTTCTCACCAATCCCTTATACATGAAAGTCATAGTTAAGGCCTACCCATATGGCAGCTTTCCTCGCTGTAGAACTAAACCAAAGCACAGAATTTGCAGAGTGTCAGTTCCTCATTCAAGGTGCATTCTTCTCACCCAGATTTTTAAACACTGTAAGCAATTTTTAAAATAGGTGTTGCTGATACCTTGCTGATATGATGCTACAAACATCATAAAGTTAGCCGCTGTACCTGAACAGTAATTGTACTGCCCCAAATTATAAATTTTATTGTTAAAGGTCCTCTTCATCTTTTTGCAATTCCAGATCTATTTATTTATTTAAATTTCTACCCCGCCCTCCCCATGAATGGGCTCAGGGTGGCTAACAAGTAAGGGCACCATGTGCCAATACATAAAACCAAGTAAAACAAGATAAAATCGAATAAATATCAACATTTCATAAAGTGCTCAATACTGTTGTTCTTAAATTAAAACAAGATGGTGTCCAGTAGATGTTACTCCATCCCAGTGCAACGGTACCGATCTACCGTGCCACTGAGGTGCAATCATCCTAGGGCCACACCGTTCCCAGTTATCAACCGGGTTCGTTGGTGATGGTGGTAGTGGCAGCTCTTAATCGAAAGCCTGGCGGAAGAGCTCCATCTTGCAGGCTCTTGCAGGCTCCGTCTTGCAGGCCCTGCAGAACTGTACAAGGTCCCATAGGGCCCTGATCTCCTCCAGGAGCTCATTCCACCAGGTAGGAGCCGCCACTGAGTAGGCCCTGACTCAATAAAGTCAATGTTTATGAGATGCCTATACTGGGCTTCAGAAGTTCATTTATATGCTTTGGGTCTACTAGATGGACTGGTGTGATTTCCCATTGTTTAGCAAGGTTGTACTCATACATCCAAGCTACCTGCGAATATTCCAGCTAGCATCTCATTTTAAATATGTGAATTGCATGCAATGTAAACACAGTTCTAGAAGGGCAGCAAATATTGTAGCCTTTGCCTAATTTCAATGCAGAAAATGTTTTGGTATTCTTAAAACTGATTCAGATAAGAACAGTTGTTTTACTGAGATCCTTTTAGATATTTGGGAACTGTCTTAAATCTTCTTCCTCCCTGGTAAAACTTACTCAGTTCCTTCAGACTATCTTCATAAGAATTGACTTTGAAACTCTTTATTAACTTTGTAACTATCCTTTGAAACATTTCCACTTTGTCTTCAATCTTTCTCCTGAAAATCTGGACTGTTCAGGGTAATCTCTTCCCATATAAATTCTAGGGATGTTATGAAGTCCAAAAATAATGGATTCTTCATACAATTTCCCCTGTTCATGCCACTTCTTTTTAAAACTATGAGCCTCTTCCATTGAAAGTACTGTTCATTTGCAGTGAAAGATTAGCAGTGCCATCCTAAACCGTACACTCAAAATACATCAGCAGTACAATCCTATCCAGTTACAAAGGGTGTAAATGTGCATAGATTGCACTGTAGATATAGTTTGAGCTTTTGTGCTGCTTTCACGCCTGCATGGTTGGCATTCATCAGTCTAGCTGAGTCCATTAGCTGCTCTTGGCACATGCTCAGAAGTTGATTCCTTTTTTAACACTTTACTTCATCTGGATGGAATTGTTCAGATGGCTGAAACAGTGCAGGGGATTAATTTGAAGAACAATACACTACTCTGGCTTTGTGCCAAGCCCAGGAATCCAATCATTGGCATCAGGGCCTGCAAAACTGTGTAAACCCCAAAGGCAGAGCACGTGTCATCATGTAAATGTGGCTTTTACAAAAGCAAATGAATGAGGAAGCCATTTAGGGCTAGGGGAACCCTTTCCTCCTCAACAATTCAAAAATTCACCAAACCAATCATGTAATGAATCTAGAAAGCCATCAAAGCAAAAACTGAGTAGGAGTAATTAGGTGGAGGGAGGAGTAAATCAAGTGTCCTGGACATTGTAACATGTAGTACAATTCCCAAAGGTAATGTTAGACAGTTATGGAATGGGGGGAAAAGCAAGCCAATTTAGAATTCTCTTTGACAAGCAATCTTCTTTGGAGCATTTGCAAATGCTGTCCATAATTGGAGACCCAACTACAAATCGAGCCTAAGTATTATGTGTATTCTGCCTGTCATATATGTTTTTATGTTAGGCTGGGATTTTAATGCAGCATTTTAATAAACGTATTTTAATTTTTTGTTTTTACTATTTTGTTTTGTTTTGTAAGCTGCCTTGGGCAAGTTCCTAAATAAATAAGTAAATTGGTTTCTAAATCAATAAGTGAATAAACCAAAAAGCAGTGTCCTGGATCTCCCAACTGAAATGCTCATGAGGTGAAGGCATATTTGGACTGCTCTAGTGCACAACATCATAATGGCTCCTGCTCTTATTAGCCCAAAGACGGTGAAGGTCTGACTTCATTAGCAAGGGGGATGGAAATCTCATATTAGCATACACTTCTGCAACTGACTTTTTGGAAGCCCCTTCCGTGGAGACTTTCACTGTCGTCATTGACATCATCATCATCATCAAAGATATTGCTTAGCCTTTATAGAGCACTTTCAGAATGTATAAAGGGCTTCACCTGTATTTACTTGTTGCCTTCCTATCAACAGTCCTGCAGGATAACTTGGCAATGGTTTCCAAATGACAAATGAGAGACTGAAGAGAACAGAGCAGCTTCCTTAAGGCTGTCCTTTGACTTTATGTCAGAAGTGACATTTGAACTAGCCACATATCAATTTGTAATTCGCTCTCAGAGGCCATGCTACATTAGCATAGCATTCAACAGTATAACGTACTGTTTGGTCCATAGTTTCAGAGGGTAGCCATGTTGGTCTGCAGTAGAACAACTGGATACGAGTCTAGTAGCGCCTCAGAGACCAACAAGATTTTGGGGAGTCAAAAAGCTCCCTTTGTCAGATCTGATGAAGCTTTGACTCTCGAAAACTTATACCCCCAAAATCTTGTTGGTCTCTAAGGTGCTACTGGACTATTTGGTTCCAGCTATTTGGTTCATGGTACTATCCAGCTATTTGGTTCATGTACCAAGGGGCTGGGTGTCCACCCTTTGCCCAATCCTAATGGGTCAAGTTTCTTTTATTTTTTAAGAGGCAGGGCCAAAAGCTCTCTTTTAAAAATCCCATTCTCTTCTTTGTTCTGTTTTTCCAGGTGCTCACTTAGAAGATGCAAGGCTTTGCTAATGTGCCTAGCCTAAATGCCATGAGGGTGGAGAACAATCTGAAACAAAATTATTTGAGATTACTGGAGGGTTTGAGTCCTGCTTAGGACCTAGACATTAGATGAACAGCAAAGAAAGGTATCTGTCTAATATTTTTGAATGCTACTATTTTTTAACATATCATTGTTTTCTCTTATAAGCCACCAGAGAGGGCTCATACTTTAGAGGTAGAGTACATGTTTTGCCTGCATAAAGCCGCAGCTTCAATCCTTGACATCTTCAGTTAAGAAGAAGAAGAAGAGATTGGATTTATACGCCGTCCTTCACTACCCAAAGGTGTCTCAGAGCGGCTTACAAACTCCTTTCCCTTCCCCTCCCCACAACAGACACCCTGTGAGGTGGGTGGGGCTGAGAGGACTCTTGACAGAAACTGCTCTTTTTCAAGAACAGCTTTTATCAGAACTACGGCTTGCCCAAGGTCATCCAGCCAGGTGCAAGTGGAGGAGTGGGGAATTAAACCCGGTTCTCCCAGATTAGAGTCCGCACACTTAATCACTACACCAAACTGGCTTTCTAGCTGCAAAGTTCAGAAAGGTCTTACTCAGAAAATTGGGAGAGTCATTGCCACTCAGAGGAGGAGACAGGGCTGGGCTAGATAAATAATCACTCTCACCTCAATATAAGGAAGCATCATATGTTCATCAGATCAGTCAATAGGTATCAGTTTGTGCTAGGGATGCTCACACTCTTATCAGCTTGACTCATTTCCTTCCTACTGCCCATAAGTAGTCTGACATTGTTTGTTGGGCCAGTTCTCATATGTATCCTAATACAGAACAAGGCATGCAAGGAATGGCCTGACAAACAGTCAGGCTCTCTACAGATCCTTCTGTGCCTCCCTCTGTTGCTGCCCATTCAGATGATGCTTGAAGCCAACTGCAGTGAGCCAAGGCTTGGCCCAAGGGTAACTTCAGCAATCCGTCATTAGGGATGGGCATGAATTAGGAAAATGTGGCTCAGTTCAGGATTCGGGGCATGCTCAGTTAGTGAACCATGAACCATCACAAACGTTTTGGCACTAAATGAACTGGTTCAGTTTGTGAGGTTTGTGGTGTGGTAAAATGGTGGTAGAATGGCCTTCTGGTGTGCTAGAGACACCTACCTTGTAGAGGGTCTCCAGATGACTCTCCTCTACCTGCCTTCCAAGTTTGGTGAGGATTGAATTTACAGGGTCCAAGTTACGTCCTTTCAAAGAAGGTAACCCCAGGAAAGTGCTTTCTGAGGAAAATTACAGGCCCAAGTTCAGGAGGTTAAGATTGGACCTTGTGCAAGCTAGAGGCATCAAACTCTCATGATGCTCCTCTTCATGCCCTCCAAGCGTTGTACAGATCAGATTTAGGGGGTCCAAGTTATGGCCCCCCAAAGAAGATGTCTCCAGGAAAGCACTTTTTGGGAAATTGTCAGGCACAGGTTCAAAAGTGTATAGAAGTGTAAAAGTGTACACACACCAAATGCACAGGGAATCTCACCCTCCTGCCCTTTCCTCTACAATCTCACCAAGCTGGGGCAAGTTACATTTCTGGCGTCCCAGTTACAACCCCCTCAAAAGATCTCCCACATTTATACCCTCTCACCCCTCCTGAATGTGAACACCTCTCTTTGCCATGAGGGTGAAAGTGGGTACAAAGGGTGCTCGTTGTGGGGGGGAAGAAGTCCTCTACTCCCTGCATACCACAAGCCCCCATCCCTGGGCACCAAACCCATCCTTCCAGCCCACTGGAGCCTTGCCCTAGCAGGGCATCATTTTTTCCCTCAAAACTTTCCTAAAAAGGAGAGACTTTTATTGCTTTTATAATTTTCCAAAAAGAGGGAGGGTATACAGAGGGATTAAGAATAGAGGTGAGTGATGATAAAGTTAGTATATTAATCTTTTATTAGTAATATTACATTCTGTGTCTTCTTCTGCATTTGACCTATCTTCTTTCTTCTTTATTTGTTAAAAAAAAGTGTTAACTATATTAGTAATGTCCTTTCAGGTTATTGTTAGTATTATCCTTTAATGTGCTTTCAAGAAAGTTTGTCAGATGTTGGGGTGTTTCCCTTTTTTGTCTCTCAAATTGTAGGTACGCCCCCTACAGCTCCTTCTTCTTCTGGTTCCTTGTCCCCTTCCTCGAAACTGCTGTCCTCCTCACTGCTAGATGCCATCTATGTAGCAAGTTCTGCTTCTTCCTCTGAACTGGCGTGCCTCTTCAAGAATTCTTGAGCTTTGAAAATGGAGTCTACCTTTTCTCTTTTTTCTTTAAATTTAAAAACAAGCCCTTCTGGAATCAGCCATCTGTAGTTAATTTGATGATTTTGCTTCATACGGATTCCAAATGGTACATCTTTTAAAATTCTTACAGTCTGTTCTCCAATCTTCAAGGGTTTTGCAGATGTCGCTTTTAAAATTTAATCTCTGATGCGTTGTTTTGTGAATTTAACAACCACTTCAGCTGGCAGATTATTTTTCTTTGTAAAGTTAGAGTAGGCTCTGTAGACCAGATCCATCTCTTCACTTAACTTATCCGCTTCACTGCCAATCAATGGCGCCAAAGCATTTGCCAACATGCTTCTGAGATCTTCCTCAACTTCCTGAATTCCTTGGAATCGAAGAGTTAAATTTGATTTTTCCATCTGTAACATCAATAATTTGTTGTCTTGTATTTCTTGTTTTTTCTATTTTATTGACCTTCTTGATTTTTTGTGTATCTTCCGCTGATACCAGACACGTCTTTGCAATCCCCTCCATCTTCTTAGCTGTATCTGTCAGTTGTGCCTGTTTACTGCTGAGGACACTTTCCATGTTGGTAAGCATTTGACTGATTTTTTGCATTTGATCCAGCAGAGGACGAAGCATCTCTCTTTCATGTTGAGTGGCAGCTGCCTCCGAGAGGTGGGGGCTAGGACTGGAAGTTCCCACCAGCTTCTTCGCCTGCTTCTCCTTCTCCTTCTTTGGTCCCGACATCTTAACTTTTTTGTTTACTTTTCAAAAGTTCGTGCCGCGCAGCTTGGGAATAAATCCCTCTACTTCGCTTTGAAATATTCCCCAAAAGGTAATTGTTCTGTTTCAATTTTTCACTCCTCCCCCTCTCTCACAGTTAACAAAGTCTCGTTCTAATGGGGGGGGGGTTATTCACCCTTCTCCCATGTGCTCAATCGGAGGTGGGGGGGAGAAATTATGTGCTTGCATTATTTTTCAATCGTCAACTCACAGTTTACAGCCAGTATTTTTCTTTTGCGTTCGTCTTATTGCTCCATCACTCCGCAAAGACCAGTGGCATTGCTAAATCCCATCAGGGCACAACGTGGCGGGGCCTTCGGGGCATGGGGAAAGCCTCAATTTCCGACCTTCAGGCCAAGAAAGAGGCAGCTCCCCAGTGCGCCCCCTGGTCCAGAGCCTTTTCACCAAGGCTCCTAGGGTCTCCGCTTGTGCGGAGTCTCCCCCAACCGCACGTGGACGGATCGCCTCCAGGAGCGTCCCGAGAGAGCAACCGCCATGCACTCCGCCGTAACCGGAAGTTGCCCTAGCAGGGCATCTTGAGGGGTCTTGGAGACTCCTTCCCCTAATCTGTTCCTAGGGCTCTCCACAGAGGCAAAAGAGTTGTTAGATTCCAGCAGTTGCTAACACTCTTTGCAGAGGAGGACTCTGAAAGCAGTGATTCAGAAGGGGGGGGAAGCCCATAGTTTGGAAACATTTCTGCACCCTCCCCACTGACCCCTATGTGGTCAGGCATGACCCCCCAACACTTGTCCTTCTCAGTCCTCCATAGGCAGCTGCAAAGGGTGCGCCCAACTATGTTGCCAGCGGAGGAAAGAGTGGTGGCCAGCGGGAGGAAGAAGAGGCTCACTCCCTCTCAGCAGGGAGAGGCAGAGGGGGAGAAGGAGATCCCTCCAAGAAAGGCTACCTGCATGGGTGGGACATCAAGGTGAGTCACCCTCCAAGAGGTCAAAAGTACTACCCAGGAAGCAGTCATTCACC
>NW_015159790.1:22643-104154 GCF_001447785.1 Gekko japonicus
GAAAGAGTGGTGGCCAGCGGGAGGAAGAAGAGGCTCACTCCCTCTCAGCAGGGAGAGGCAGAGGGGGAGAAGGAGATCCCTCCAAGAAAGGCTACCTGCATGGGTGGGACATCAAGGTGAGTCACCCTCCAAGAGGTCAAAAGTACTACCCAGGAAGCAGTCATTCACCTTGTTGGTAAGATGATTGCTGTGGATGGTCAACCCTTCTCCCTTGTGGAGGATGAGTAAGACCTTTCTCCCTTGTGGAGACTGCCAATCTGGGTAACATATCTGTCTAACTGCCAAAAGCCAACAGAGGCTCTGGAGCTGAGCTGAGGGTATATATAGTGTTCTGATCCCATAGAGTAGAATGGAAACTTTGTTATTGGCAACCAGCAGTGCCTGTTAAGCTTTAGAGGGCCCCCATTGGTGTTTTGAATGCTGGAGAATCCTGCCCCCGTTGCTTTGAAGTTTTGTAAACATTTTAATTGAGGAGAGACAGTGTGTCTGGAAATGTATCCATTCACAAACCCCCACAAACCAGCACAAACAGCATGAAAATTTGTGAAATGTTCGTGCTGGTTGCCCTGCCACAAAATTCGCTTTGCAAACCACAAACCAGCCAAAATTCATGATGAACTTCAGTTTGTGAGCCAGTTCATGCTCATCCCTATCCACCACTGTGTGCAGTAAAGTTTGCAGCAGTCCTTGGTAAGAAATTGGATTGCTGAGTATGTTATAAGAGATTGTTTTGCTGTAATGAAAGTGTATCTGAGGATCAGCAAATAGGCAATAAAAGGCAGTTAAGTTAGCGCAAAGGACAGCCCCAGTCCTGCAAATGGGATTAGCAGCTCAATTCCATGAAGAAGTTGCAATCAATAGATATTAGGGGCTGCCACCAAACCCAAGAGCTCTGTCTGTTCTTCTCTCTTCCCTTTAATGTCTAATCATCCAGCACTGAGTGGATGTCCACTGCTTGTGGGATCAGAGAAATTTACATCACCAGTCTGATGGTTCCTTTACCCCACAGCACTTCATTGTCCACTGCTTGTGGGATCAGAGAAATTTGCACTGCAATGATATCACACCGTGCATTGAGAATCCCTAGTTATTAAAGTGAAGAGAGGAAAAATGGAGCATGAGGTTGTGGTTTTCTCTGGCAGCCTGATATCTACCATGGTCCCTATTTCCAGCCTCAGGATCTTTTGTGGTTAATTTTTGTTCTATTCCTTACCTGTCTTTTTAACACTTCTTCAGACCACTAGCATTACATATAATCCCAATTATATGCAACTGTACTGGAATGGAGTGCAATATATTCCATGTAGTCACAGTATGGATGGATGGCTTGGTGTGCTAATTTCAGAGTACATAAATAGATGACCTTAAACACTTTTATGATGCCTATATTAGATTTTTACATTTTCTGTGTTTTAGCATTGTTTTATTATGCTTAATAAGATGTAACATGGTCCACAAAATTACTGCCTGGTTATTCTGTGCATACGGGAGCAGAACCTAATGACTTAATGCCATTATCATCAGATAATACATGCTTTATTTGAACTATTCACTGTGTTGTGATGAGTGGATTATCATCCATATAATTTAGTGTTACAATTACAAACACATAAAAACTTGAGGTAATGAATATATTTTTATAGAACTTATTAACGGACTGTGGTCTTCTAATGTCTTATTCCATCTACAGAGGAAACCAGTATGGCTAGTCAGGACATAGTTGCCCCAAGCCTACCATTTCATGGGAAATGGAAGCTCCAGTGTTCACATGGAGTTTCTTGTGCTCACATGACATCCCCATTCACTCTGTGGTACAGTGCATCTCCTTGCATACAAAAGATGTTTGTCCAGTGCAGTTCTCTTTCAGTCAGGTTAACAGAATAGCTCACTAGGGATATGCATTTGGATATTTCTGATCCAAATATATCTCCACATAATACCTTGTAGAGATTTTCCAGATATATTTGGGTATCTAGACTGATATCCACATCTTCAGAATACTGAAATCAGGTCTCCCCAAATTCCATAAATATTCAGGCTCCCAGACTTCTTTTTCTTCAATTGCGCAGGTTTGGTTGGACTTGCAACAGTGTTCCTTGCTTAAATTGGTTTCTTCTGGAGTCTTGGGTTTGGTATTGGTTTTGTTGGGCTTGCAACAGTGTCCCTTGCTTAAGTTAATTTGACTTGCAGGGGGTCTTTAGCAGACAGGCAGGGCTATGTTCCTTGCAATTTTGGTATCATTTGCTTGAAAAACAACCACTCCAGCCCCCCATAGGGAATAATGGACCTGAGTATTTCAGAATTTGAAAAACAATCAAACCCAAATCTGAATTCTGTTTGGGGATGCCAAATAATCCAGAATACTAGTATGAAAACCCTTCCTGAAATCCAAATCTGCAAAAGTCTGATTTTTAAAAAATGCATATCTTTATAGCTCACTCCCAAAGGAGATCCATATATACATTAGGACACAAGTGACACTCTTGATAAGTTCTAATGATATAAACTGGAAACAAAAATGGCTACTGAATGAATTACTGTATGGCAGCTTCAGAAGGACAGAAACATGGGCTTAAGCCACTAGTGTAGAACAGAGTCTCTTAGACTTGGTCGCATTGCAAGAGGGCACACTGCCTGCCCTGCATTCTCACATGAGCATGAATACGGGTGTTTAATCACTCATAAAGGAGCTGTCAATACCCACTGCAAGGGAATATCACAAAGATACAAGGTAATTATATGGTGGGTCCTGGATTTCACAATTAATATGATGTCTTGCTCTTCAGGACCAAGTTAGCCTCAAGTGTGGATAGCTTCTTAAGTACAGGATATCCACATGTCCCTCAATTACAGATTTCCCCCCATTTCCAGTGGCTCCATTTTCACACAGTCATGGCCTCCTTTCCCTAAACCATCATTGGCCCAACATTTCCATTGGCCAGGATGTGTGCCAATTTTGCTGACCCCTCTCCAGGTCCAATAGTAAACCCTTTATCTGGTTTTGCTTTAGTGTAATTTTAACCTTTAAGCTAAAAGGAATGGGGCGCTTTTTAAAAGTACTGGTATACTGATATGTGGTTTTAAAAGTTATTTGTAATGTTTGAAAAAATTATAGCTTTACAGCCCATTTCAGGCTGAACATGTTTTCAGCTGGTAAGAGAGGGGAGCGGTGGCACAGTGGGTATATCCCACTGTCTTAACATCCGAACTGTGTTAGCTCGAGCCCTGCGCTGGTGTGAGCAGCCAGCCTGTTGTCCCCAGCTCATCGTCCACTCAGCAATTTGAAAGCTTCAGCGAGTAGATAAAATGGGAACCACTTCTTAGAGAGGGTGGGCACACCAATGTCCCTTGTGGGAGGGTGTTAGCTGATGGTCGGGACTTCCTGGTCGAGGTCGGAAAAAGGCAAAAGAACTTCTCGGCTACAGAAATCCCTGCAGTGGATGTATTCGGCCAGGCAGTGGCAGTGTGGCGATATGACATACGGGTCCTGAAGCCTGGTCGACAAGCAGCTGTTCAGAAAATGACTGAGCCAAGCCAGAAGACATTTACACCATTGTTAGTCCCCTGTCTAATGTGTAACTGTACATCGCTTTGAGCCCACTGGGGAAAGTGATTAATAAATTGAAATTATTATTATTACTATTACTACTATTATTATTATTATTATTATCAGCATCATCATCATCATCATCATCATCATTATTATTATTATTATTATTGATAACTGCTCTTCATAATAAACACAGGGGGCTGTGTATCTTCCACACACAACACGGTCTGTTATGAGCTTCCTTGATGGCAGTCATGATGTGAAAGCGTGTATGTGCAGTATTTGCACATGAAACAATTATGCTGATCTTCAGTGACAGAGATTTATGGAATATACTGCCTTAAGTTCTGTTACCTGATGTAAAACAAACTGTTTCTGTTTTATAGACAAAACCAATTTAAGGGGGGAAATGCTCATTCTGCCATATAAATGATCTCTACTCAGCTTTTATAAATAAAGTATGCTGGGTCTTTAGATAAAGCATATTTTTGACATTTACATCTGGATGATCCTTTCCTTTTTATTTCTAATCTTGTAGTTGGTGTTGGGAATGAATCATTAAGGGATATGGTAAATTTTCTGCTGACAGAAACAGTAAAGAATGAAATTTAGACTTTTTTGTTGAGTATTCTATTGCGAAGTAATCTGATGGCAAGATGCTGAAATGCAGCAGAAGAGATACTGAAGAAAGGCACGGATACTATTGTTGCATAAGACACATATTTTTGAAAGATGCTGATCTAGAGATTTCCTAAGCTCATTTAAAGCTATCACTGTAGTATTTGCTAATTTTCCTCAATAGAAAAATGTTTTAAAAACCTTTGTTGTTTAATTAGTTTATTTATTATTTAGATGTATATGCTGCCCTCCCCAGTGGTCTCAGGGCGGCTAACAATAAGGGCACAAAGCCATAATAAAACAGTTAAAAGCAGAATAAAACAATACAAAATTACAATAAAGTGCTGGTGCTCTGAAAGATCATAGTTCCAAGATGGGTTCTGGGAGGTGGATCCAGAACAATGAAGCAAGTTCCAGGGCAACACTGCCCTCCGATCTTTGGCCCAAGGCCATCATGCACCCTGATGGCAGCCCGCACTTTGCGGTAACGGTGCAGTGGTGGTACAATGGCAGCGGTGGCTCCTACTCAAAAGCCTGGGGGAAGAGCTCCGTCTTGCAGGCCCTGAGGAACTGCACAAGGTCCTGCAGGGCCTGGATCACCTCCGGGAGCTCATTCCACCAGGTAGGAGCTGCCACCGAAAAGGCCCTGGCCCTGGCCACTGCGAGTTTGACATCCCTGGGGCCCGGGGTAACCAAAAGATGTTGGGCCCCCGACCGTAGTGCCCTTGGAGGAACATATGGGGAAAGGCAATCCTTCAGGTATGCCGGACCCTGGCCATAGAGGGCTTTAAAGGTAAGAACCAGCACTTTGAAGCGAATCCGGTATGCTATTGACAGCCAGTGCAGTGCCTTCAGCACAGGCCGGATATGTTCTCACCTAGAGAGACCCATCAACAGCCTGGCTGCCGAAGTAATCTGATGGCAAGATGCTGAAATGCAGCAGAAGAGATACTGAAGAAAGGCACGGATACTATTGTTGCATAAGACACATATTTTTGAAAGATGCTGATCTAGAGATTTCCTAAGCTCATTTAAAGCTATCACTGTAGTATTTGCTAATTTTCCTCAATAGAAAAATGTTTTAAAAACCTTTGTTGTTTAATTAATTAATTAATTATTTAGATGTATATGCCGCCCTCCCCAGTGGGCTCAGGGCGGCTAACAATAAGGGCACAAAGCCATAATAAAACAGTTAAAAGCAGAATAAAACAATAGAAAATTACAATAAAGTGCTGGTGCTCTGAAAGATCATAGTTCCAAGATGGGTTCTGGGAGATGAATCCAGAACAATGAAGCAAGTTCCAGGGCAACATTGTCCTCCGATCTTTGGCCCAAGGCCATCATGCACCCTGATGGCAGCCTGCACTTTGCGGTAACGGTGCAGTGGTGGTACAATGGCAGCGGTGGCTCCTACTCAAAAGCCTGGGGGAAGAGCTCCGTCTTGCAGGCCCTGAGGAACTGCACAAGGTCCTGCAGGGCCTGGATCACCTCCGGGAGCTCATTCCACCAGGTAGGAGCTGCCACCGAAAAGGCCCTGGCCCTGGCCACTGCGAGTTTGACATCCCTGGGGCCCGGGGTAACCAAAAGATGTTGGGCCCCCGACCGTAGTGCCCTTGGAGGAACATATGGGGAAAGGCAATCCTTCAGGTATGCCGGACCCTGGCCATAGAGGGCTTTAAAGGTAAGAACCAGCACTTTGAAGCGAATCCGGTATGCTATTGACAGCCAGTGCAGTGCCTTCAGCACAGGCCGGATATGTTCTCACCTAGAGAGACCCATCAACAGCCTGGCTGCCACATTCTGCACTAGCTGCAGCTTCCAGATTTGTAACAAAGGCAGCCCCAAGTAGAGAGCGTTACAGTAGTCCAACCTCAAGGTGACCATCGCATGGATCACTGTGGCCAGGTCATTGCAGTCAAGGAAGGGAACCAGCTGCTGAGCCCGCTGAAGATGATAAAAGGTCGACCTGGCAGTGGCTGCTACCTGGGCCTCCATCATTAAAGAGGAGTCCAGGAGCACACCCAAACTCCTAACCCCCGAAGCTGGCACCAAAGGTGCCCCATCAAAGGTCGGGAGGGGGAGTCCCAGCCCCGAACTGACCCAGCCTAGGTCCAGGACCTCCGTCTTTACCAGGTTTAGCTTCAGCCAACTCAGTCTGAGCCATCCAGCCACAGCATGCAATGTCCGATGAAAGTCATCTGGGTCGGAGTCCGAATGGCCACCCAGCATCAGATAGAGCTGGGTGTCATCCGCATATTGATGACACCCAAACCCATACCTCTGGGAAATCTGGGCAAGGGGGCGCATGTAGATGATGAACAGCATCGGGGACAGCACTGCCCCCTGAGGCACCCCACAATCAAGAGGGTGCCTCCGGAACCGCTGATCCCTAATCGCCACCTTTTTGTTCCCGACCTTGAAGAAAAGAGGCAAACTACTGAAGGGCAAGCCCCTGAATCCCCACATTGGCGAGGCGGTGGATCAGCAACTGGTGATCGCCTGTATCAAATGCGGCCGACAGATCGAGCAGCAACAGTGCCGCCACACTGCCTCGATCCAGATGCCTTCGGACGTCGTCAGTCAGGGCAACCAGCACCGTCTCTGTCCCATGACCTGGGTGAAAACCTGACTGGAAAGGATCTAGGACTGAAGCATCCTCCAGGAAGCCCTGTAGCTATATCACTACCGCCCTCTAAATGAGTTTGCCCAAATAGGGCAGATTGGACACTGGCCGGTAGTTGGCCAATTTGGCCGGGTCCAAAGATGGTTTTTTCAGGAGGGGACGGACCATCGCTTCCTTGAGTGCCCCGGGGAACTGTCCCTCCGAAAGGGTCTTGTTGATAATCTCCCTATCTCCCGTAGTGCACCTCGAAACCCCTCGTGGCTCGCCTTAATGAGCCAGGAGGGGAACAGATCATGGTCGCATGTGGTTGGACATACAGATATGAGCAATCTGTCAACTTCGTCCAAGCTGAGTCGGCCGGAGCATTCTAAACCCGGAACCGAAGACGCACAAGGGGCCTTGAGTTCACTCACTGTTTTAATTGTGGCGGGGAGGTCGCGGCGGAACGCCAGGACTTTGTCTGCGAAATAGCTCATAAAAGCCTCACAGCCAATATCCAATTCCCTAACATTTTCCCTGCCCTGTGGCAGCGCTGTCAATGACCGAATCGTACTAAACAGTTGGGCCGGGCGTGAGCTCGCAGATGCAATCTCAGTCACATAGAAATCTTTCTTAGCGGCCTTGATTGCTATCTCATAGGATCTCATAAACATCATAATCATCCTATAAGATGCTATTGATGCCTCATGGCGAGCGCGATGCCACCGTCTCTCTAGCTGTCTCAGTTCTCGCTTCAGCTGCCGCAGCTCCTGAGTATACCAGGGCGCTCGCCTAATATGAGTTCAGAGAGGGTGCCTGGGAGAGATCTTGTCGATGGCTGTGGAGAGCCGGTCATGCCAGTCCTCCACAAGCTCATCCAACAAGCCACCAGGGGGCCTCAGATCTCACAGAGCTATCTGGAGCCACATAGGGTCCATTAGGCTCTGTGGGCAAGCAAGAATCTGCTCGCCACCTACACAGGGTTGGGGTGGCACCTTCAGTCGGGCCTTCAGGGCCTGGTGGTCCGACCATGGCACTGCCAGAGCAGTGATCCGGTCCACCATCACCCCCGCCGCGAAGATCAAATCTAGCATGTGACCGGCCCAATGCGTGGGGGCCAATACAAGTTGAGAGAGTCCCAGTGCCACCATGGACAACACATGGACGAAGTTGACCGGTTGGAGGCTGCGTCCTCAGCATGGACGTTGAAATCACCCAGGACAATCAGCCTTGGGTGCTCCAACACCCAGCCTGATACAGCTTCCAGCAGAGATGGCAGGCTATTGGCCAGTGCTTTAGGTGGTCGGTACACCAGCCAAATTGCCAGACTCTCCTCAGCCTCCAGCATCATGCCGACACACTCAACGTCCGCGATCTCCACGGACGGGAGCGCCCTGTAGGAGTAAGCCTCCCGAATGAAAGTAGCAACTCCCCCGCCCCCTAGTCTGCGATTGGTGAAGGACCAAGAAACCTGCCGGGGTGAGCTGGGTGAGAGCTACAGTCTCCCCCTCCCGCACCCAGGTCTCAGTCACGCACACCAGGTCCACCTGTTGTTCTACCACAAAATCCCGAATGACTGCAGTCTTGTTGTTAATGAACCTGGCGTTGCACAACACCAATGACGGAGGGGGGTTAGAAATCCTGGCCCCACTGCCGGCCACCCTTGGGATGGGCCATAGGCTGGAAGGGCGCCGAGCCAGACTTTCCCTTACTAACCTTCCTAGGCCCACCACAAAACGTCCCCCTCCCCACGAGCACTGGAATATACTGACCAAGCATGTCACACAGGTCAGTCTCTGCCGAGCTTCAGACCGCCGATGACCAGATGGCAGGTGAGGCCACAGAGTCGAATCCCAGTACAACAGAAAATCTATCTTATTTCTCTGCTACTAACAGAACTGAATGCCATTAAACAATTACTAATCTAATCTAATTTAACTGATCCTACCAAGAGAATTAACTACATCCAACAATCTAACTCCCTGGTAGTCACAATCAACAATACATTCATTCAGCATTCACCACTCTAGCAGGTCAGAGACCAACATCCACCCCACATACTCTACTTCACATACACACACAAACTGTTGCCAGGCGGAGATCTCTATTCACAGCTGTCACAGCAGAAGGAGTTCCCTGGCCTCTTTCTCCATTATAAGATGTTTCTCGCACTCGCCACTAGATGGCCTCTCTGTCCATAGCGGCCCAGCTCTCTTCGGCTGCAGTTCCGCAATCCCAGTCGCTCAGATCTTGCAGTCCATTTTGGCGATGAAAATTCAGGGGCGGGGAAAGATTGTGGTTCGCCAACGAGCCTCACTCCCTACGTCCTGCCCTGTTGGTACTCTGGCTGTCTCACAGCCGGTATCGGCACGGCAGGCTCTGTCACCCGGGCAGCATCAGTGGCCACAGCAGCAGCAACTCCAGATGAACCTCGCCAAGATGGCGGCCGCACAGTTGACCAGGTAGGCAAGTCCCTGGATGTCACTGCAGGCCATTCAAGCACCAACGTGGGGGGTTCTGTGCTGCACCGTGGCCCCCCACACCATATAAATGGCTCGAAGCTGCTCCCAGGGCGGAGAAACAGGCGGTCGAAAATGCACTCAGAAGAGCCCCCGCAGTGCACCGCGGCTCTACCCGATGGCGTGGTCCGGCTCCTGCCACACTGTAGACTGGTAGGGCAGCTACTATGCTGCTCCATGGCTTCTGCCTGCAGCGTCAGAGAATGTAGGCCACAGCGAGAGGGAAAGGGGCGATGGTTTTTATGGCGCCAGTTCTTATAGCGCCAGCAACTCCAGACTCTATAAAAAATATAGTCCAACGTTCTTACCAACATAGTCGACAGACTGTGATGTTCTTGGTGTTCCTTATCAGGCTGGAACTTGCTCAGTTTTGTTTAAAAACAGAAGAGCCCGAGCACCAGAGCTCACTCCCGGGCGCCATTCCAACCCTTCCATGTCTCAACGGAGAAAGGTACAATGTGGCAGATAATTCATTGCATGACCTGGACTGAGGCTTGGGGTTCTTGTCCTGTTATGGCTGGTAGCACGGATGGAGTCATTTCTAGAAATAATACGAACTATTAAGGAAACAGTACGGACAGCCATAGAGTTCAATCCTCAACCCAATCTGACCCTTTACACTCCAGTCTAGAGGAAGTATCCGTACGTAGCGTGCCACCACTGGATGCTGTAAGTCATGCTGCATCACACCGTCAGAATTTGTATTTCCAGGAAATGCCCAAACATTCCCATCCTGGTGCTATGGCTTCCAGTTTCTTCCTGTATCACTGTAAAGCATTCGGTATTGAGTGACCCAGTCTGAGCTGCTGTATCTGCCTTGAGTTGCGATAGAGATTATCTGTTTCCTGTTGCCAAAGTCCACTTGCAGCCACTGGTAATGGTCACTATCCGGTGGACACCAGCCTCCAGCCCCTGCACATTTGCCTGAGGATCCCCATCAGCTGTAAACACTCTCTGTTATTGGTGACAGATTGCCTACTGCTTTAGGTTAACCTTTTGACACAAGAGACAGTGAAAACCGGTAGCTTCAGCATCCAGGACCAATGACATTTTCTTTGGCTCAGAGCAAAAATGGAGCTTCCACTCAAAACATTATTTTGGAATGAAACCTAAAGTTCCTTATGTATGTTCAAACATTGGAAAAAAATAAGGTAGCCACATTAGTTCCTTCCATTTTTCCACACACAAAGCTATAGTAGTAGCAGCAATTAAATACTATCACAACTATGATTTCCCCAGCGAGGTATCTGTTAAATGCTAAATATGCAAGATACACATCTACATAGGTAAAGGGTTATTATGATCTTTGTCTTAGAATGTTGACTAAAACTGGCCACATACACAGTAAACATGAGGCAGAATTTACTTCCAAGGCAAGTGTCATTCAGTTAAATGGGAGCTGCACACTATTGTAGCCTTGTATGGCTTTTGTTCATTTCGATAATGATTGTATAAGAAACCAATAAGGGCTGGGTATAAGTCACTTTGTTTCAGGTGCATAGAGTCTAGATGTCTTGCTTTTGACAGAATGAACAATACTTTACTCCCACTTTTGAAACCTTTCTCATTAGGATTGGTGCAATAATCTGTTGCAATTGATAGATTAATAGCAAATTACCAGTACTGCCAATTGGGAGTCAGTCTGAGAACAGAAAAGGAATAAGGAATTGTTCATTTTCCTCAGAGGCCAAATCACCTCTCCAGGGTAGCCTGCCTCTGTGCATCTGTTATGTTTGCAACAGGAAGTGAAGGGGAAAAGTAGAGGTGAGTCACACAGCATCCTAAAGGCCTTTTGGTTCCCCAAAGTACAGATATGTCTGTTCAGTTCTATGCAAGAGATATAGCAAGCCGTTGGAATTGGATTGCTATTTATAGATAGCAAGGACAGGCTTAGCTCACCTATATGCATTCTCTGATTCCCTGATTACAATTTACAAGCAAAGAATTTTTATTTAGTATCCCAAGGCTCCTCCTTGCTGGATCAGAGCAATTACTTTTAGCCCAATCACAGTGTTGATAACAATTCAAAAATTGCTTAAGTATAAAAAAGTTAACACATGAAGATGATAAAAATACTATTTAACCACTTGGGTATGTTAACCATTTAATAAGTATTCCCACTATAGTTCTATTCTGAAGTATTCCAGTCTAATTTATGGAGTTTGTGTGTGAGAGACAGAAGCTGCACTGCTTGCTTTAGCATATGCACATATGAATGCAAGTGCTTTTATTTACATCTTTGTAAGAAAAAGATTTTGTGGGCCTGGGGGCTTGATTTCTACCCTGCACATTTTCATATTTGGTGTAAGTAGCTGTGGAAAACAAGAAATGTCACTGTGTTGCTGACATTACTGTTTAGCATTTTAACAATTCATCTTATTTTTTGTTTATTTATTTTACTGATGTAGACAAATAGCTTTTCTTGTCCTATATAAATTCCTTTTGGGAGTTAAATTCTACATTCAGATGTCCTAGTTAACTGCAGGAACATTCAGCTCCTCAAAAACCTGGCGTGTACTGGTCTTGTACATGTGCCTGGCTTCTCCATTTTCACTTCTTTTTTTCATTAAAAAAAAGGTAAAAGCCAGTCGAGTCCGACTCTAGGGTTGCGGTGCTCATCTCCGTTTCAAAGCCGAAGAGCCAGCGCTGTCCAAAGACGTTTCCATGGTCATGTGGTGGTTTAATACTTGTGCTGGTAACCCATGACCTACAAATGCAAATGTGCAGCTTAACTGGAGATGATTTTCTGCAAACAAGACAGTTTTATTAAGCAGGGTTTAATCCTGGTTTAAGACCCCAGTTAGTGAAATAAAATCTAACTCCTATTAATATGTGCATCAATATTCATATTGCAGATACTTACATTCATATCATGTACATACATTTGTATCATTCATAACTGGTATGATACTTACCAATCATTCTCTATGTGAAAAGGAAGGGGTGAAGCCAGGCATTCATATTTCATGTTCAAACAAGGTAAGTATGTTCATGATGGGCATGATCTGAATTCAGTCAAAGTGTTGTGGTCTGGGAATATGAACAGATGGAGCCATCTCATGGAACAGTAACATGGCTTAGCACAATCACATCCTGCTCATGTGCTGGTGCTTGGCAACTCTGTAATCTGAATAATTGATTCAGTATGTTGCTAACAAATGCTCTAGAAACAGAAGCATCACCAGCGCATATAGAACAAGTTCCAAAGGTCAGATCGAAACCACTTCGAAGTAAAATAACAACAAAAAGTTAGAGCAAAAACCAAAAAGAAATCCTAGAAGTCTGTGTTTAGACAGTTACTCTGTAGCTGTTTTGGTGCTAATTGTAAAAGAAATAAAATCGGTAAGATTTCTATTCATTGGCCATGAGAAATTATCATTTCCTATTTCCAGTTGCTTTACAGTTGTTCCTTGAGCTGCTTGCCATAAAGGAACATTTAAGATCCCTGATTTCCGTGTTGAGCCTTATATCAGTCTTTTAAAATTCAAGAAGGAGACAAATCAAGGAAGTGCCTTCTTATATTTACAGAAACATTGTCTCTTTCATAACTGTCTATTACTCCAACGCAATTGCAATTGCAATTGGCATTAAGATTTGTGTGTGTCTGGGTTGTGTGTGTATGATTTTGTCCATGCGGAAGGTGATGCAAGGTAGCCTTGTAATTTTACTTGACATTATATGTCATAATTCAAACAAAGCTTAGGCGATATTACAACAGATGCAGCTGCATTTCAGCAGAAGTAATAGATCATCAATGTTCGCATCCCCATGAAGGAGGATTCTGTTAAGCCTTAAAAGTACCCCAGCGTATACTGGGAAACCACTTAATTAAAAATAAGCTGATTATAAACTGTAAACAAATCTTTACCTACAGGACAACATGGCTTTTGTTGAATTTTAAGGAAAACAAAGTGTTTATCTTGATAATTAAACAGCAGCATATACATTAGATGTAGAACATGCAGCAAGGCTAAACTGCCAGAAAAATATGCTTATTTTCCTGGTCTGGCACGTGGTTTGTAAGAGTAGGAAAGAATGGTGGGGTAAGAAAAAGCCTGTTTTTGTGGAATGGATTAAAAATATTAATAATAATCTCCTGCAGGCACTTTAGTACATCTTATAATTGTTGGAGCTACAAAAAAAGCACTTCCCCCAAAGTGCCATTGTATGTCCCTGTCATTTCCTGTGGGACAACGCTATGGCTCTGCATGATTGTTTACTAAGAATATTAGTGTCCGTTATGAAGGCAGTAGTAAAACATAATAGCTTACCAACAAGGCCCTATGGGAAGCCTCTTGGCTGAATCTCTCTCATTGTTTGTTTAACAGGCTATTTCCTTATTCTTGTGTTCCTGTCATGTAAATAGAAGCAGAAATCTTGCTGGGCCAAGATGATACCAATGCTGTATCTGCACTGAGATTTGCATTGAGATGATTTCAATCTATCAAGTAACTTGCTTGCTACCCAGTGAACTTCATAGCTGACTGAGCATTTGAAGTTGAGTTCCACACATCCCAACCTAAGCCTCTAGTAACAATGCGTCACTGGTGAGTAGTATGGGGTAATAATTATCCACTGCTTCCATGTGTCAAATATGTAACATTATTACATGTCAAATATTAAGTAGCATCAGATGTCAAATGTTAATGTTGGGCAGTGAATATTTAATGTATAATCTGTCATTGTAATTCAGTCGCAAAATTTTGAAATGGATTCAAGCAGGGAAACTTTTTCTACAACAAACATTTTTGGAACTGAAGTATCTACCTGAAGAAGAAACAAAGCCGGAATGGTACCCAGAGAAAACCTGTTGCAAGACAGGCCCCAAAGAGACAATAAGAGAACACCACTAGTGGTCACATACAGCTCTCAAAACAGTTCAATGCATCATCAGCAATTTACAGCCTCTACTGGATAATGACAGTTCTTCCACAAGTATTGGGAGGGGGGGCAAACCTTTTCTTGTATATTGACAGCTCCCCAATCTCAAACAACTCCTCAGCCATAATAATGCAACATCTCATTTGAACATGGACACTGGGACCAGAGCTTGCAATAAACCCAGATGCCAACTTTGCTGCCACATACACCTAGACAACACAATCATTGGACCTAACAATATCAACTACACCACCTCAGGCTTATTCACTTGTTTATATTCTAAACACTATATATGCCATTAAATGTCAACAATGCCTTTCAGCTTTCTAAAAAGGGCAAACATGTCAAACCCTACACCAAAGGATAAATAGACACATATCTGACAGCAAGAATGACAAGACTGAGGAACCTGTAGGACCTCAAAGCAGCTGTTTTATTGCAAAGGAATTTAAAAAACAGACTGGAATGGGACATATCTAAATTACAAGTTATTACAACACTCAGGACAATGGAACCCCCAGAGTTTAACAGAGATATTGGCTTCTTATCTCAATACACATGCTAAGTCACTCAGTTTTCGTTTATACCCAGAATTAAACTTTATTGGTGTTTAAAGGTGCAATTGGACTCAAACTTAGTTCTCACATCTGTTTTTAACTCTTTTATTCTCTATATGCCAATTTGCTGCTATGCACAGGGCCTATTCCACACAATCACTTGCCCCGGTGTCACCACCCGATAATATCCGCGGAAATCAGTTTCCCATATGTTGGTCCGGATCGGCAATTGACCCGAGTCTAATGGTGTTTCCCCCCGGATTTTCAGTCTCTGCTATTTTCATGACCTTTTTTTTACTACGGGGTTGAAGTCGGGGCATTGTAGTGGGAAACTCGCGAATCGCGGCTGTCCTCTCTCCACCCCTTTAATGCCCCTCTGCTTCTTTTCCTCCCCTTACCTCCCCTTCCTGCCTCTCTCCACCCCTTCAAAGCCCCTCTGCTTCTCTCCACCTCCCAACTCCCTTCCTGCCTCCCCCTCCCCCTCCTCTTCCGCAGTCATCAGCAGCGCGTGCTGCTCCACCACAGAAGTGGAGTTAAAAGACACTGGGGAAAATCTGGCTCCAATGGGTTCCGATGGGCCACGGATGGACTTTCCCCAGTCTGATTGCGTAAGCATGCTCTCATACCATCGGGATGGTCTGATCATTCCATCCCAGCTCAGTGTTGTTCCCCCCCTTGCAGTATGCACATCATTGCATACTCCATAGGGGGCCCTCAGTGCAGAGGTGCGATTCCTCATTTATGCGCATGGGGAACAAACGGCAAAAAAAACCACCAGCCGTCTCACCCGTAGTTGTGTCACAATGATGGGCTGCGCCCACAGCTACAAAGGGATGTGTGATCTCGCAACTGCGTGTCAAATCCCTCCGGAGGAGATAGCCTTTTTTTAGAGATGCCAATGTTGGATCAGGCCAAAGGCCCATCCAGTCCAACACTCTGTATCACACAGTGGCCAGAAATACCAGGTGCCGTCAGGAGGTCCACCAGTGGGGCCAGGACATTAGAAGCCCTCCCACTGTTGACCCCCCCAAGCACCAAGATGACAGAGCATCACTTGCCCCAGAGTCCCTATCTATACCTTGTGGCTAATAGCCACTGATGGACCTCTGCTCCATATGCTTATCTAATTCCCTTTTGAAGCCGTCCATGCTTGTAGCCGCCACCACTTTCTGTGGCAGTGAATTGGTAGCCTTGCTTCCCCTCCACTTCAACTGGCATGTGTGACCGCAGCCATATTGTGATATCAGTCTTAATTTGATATCCTGCTTATTTTACTAGTTATAGTGAAATGCTCTAACCCTTTATAAATTTGTTTTGGATTATGCTTCTGTTGTGGTCCAAAGCTTGATACAATCTCTACAGATGCAGGCTTTCTATGATACCTTATTTAGGAGGAAGTTATAGACTTTTACAGCTGAAGACGTGAGATTTTAAAAAATTTATATAACAACTGATGTAATCATTTACCCATGTATACCTGAGGGCACGATGGATAATGGATTACTGTATCTCAAGCAGTGGCAACATGTTGTAAAAAAGGGAAGTTTTGGGCATCATAACCTCTGGGCAGGGTTGTCATTATTTCTGACTTCTGGACATGTTCTGGTGTTGTTGTTTTGCAAAACAAATAGAGCTGTTATAAGCAAATGTAATGTTTCAGTAAAATCTAACCGCTAAAAGACTTGGATGTTTTTTTCCAAACTCACATGTATGATATAAAATGTATAATATTAACGTTTTTTAAAAGGTATAGGTGTACAACTAGAATGGTCTCCAGCTAGATTTGATCAAAACAGCGGCACTTCATCTTACAATAGTGAATATACCTTTATTTCTTGTTAAAACGCTGCCTTTTGGGAGAGCTAGTTAGGCTTCCATGCCATCAAATTGTTCTATATTTAAATATAACATATTTTTATTTCCGATTTATTTGCAAAGTATCTGCATGTTTTTAAAATGTGCAGTTTCTCAAAAAAACACTTATTAGAAATAAGAATCCCTAGATACTGTTGTATACTTTTAATTAAACTTTAATACATTTTTCAAGAAGTCTCACTCTGCTGAAGAATGTGCTTCTCTTAAGGAATTAGGAATTGATTGGTGATCTTGATCTTTCGGCGCTGCTTGTCTGACATGACGATTACTTTTAAATATTATCTTTGGTTTTTCAGAAGATTATCAAACATAGGGCATAAATCTTCCCTACATAGTGCCTGTGCATGGAGAGATCCCCAAAGAACCTTACAGACCCCCCTCCTGTTTTCCTTGCTTCCCTATCAACTGCCCAGAGCAGTTTAAGTAATGAGGTGTCTGCAAGCATCACCCCAAATTTACCCAACCTTCCTCCTCTGCTTGGTTAAGTTACACAAGCCTTGGGGCTCTACTGTGCTCTAAAGGGCATGCATAGACTCAGCACCCAAGTGGTAATGAATTATGCCTTCAATATTTAAAATATAATTTTCACATACGCTGTTTTCAACAGGAAAATGGACTAACATTAAGTTGTATCTATTCACTCTATTCTTTGAAATTACCCAATCTTATTCAACCTAATTTTTTCAGTCCCCCTTCTCATAAGCTTCTCATTTATGGCATTGGCTACTTGTTTACAATGGAAGTGCTTCAATAAATGCTGATTGCTGTTAACAGTGTAACCAAAAATAGCTTGTTAGCCAGCCAAGACTGAATTGGTTTTTAGTGTCAAAGCAATAGAGAGAGCAGGGAAGGAAATAATTGCTTAACAGAGCTACTGCACAGAACTAGCAACATTTTAAGTAGGATCTTTCAAATTGGTGCTAATGAGAGAGGAAATTGTTTGAAGCTTTTTTATGGACTCAGCAGATATTCCAATTAGGCAAATTAAGTGGAGTAAACTGTACTTCCTTCTTCTAAGAATGTGGTCTTACCAAACTGTACCATATGCCTAGAAGAGCAGGTGCTGACCAGCAGATGCAAAGACCATCTGTAGACATGTCCACAAATAACCTATCTGGGCATTTCAGAGGAAATGAGTAACATATTATTCTGAACTTGTAAAGTGAAGAAACACATCTCCTCCAGATTAGAATCACTTGGTCATTTATTATTTTGAGTAGAGCTGTGGCTCAGTGGTAGGATGTTTTCTTTGCATGTAGAGGGTCCTAGAGTCCATCCTTGTCACCTCCAGATAAAGCAATCAGGTTGTAGGTGAAGTGAAACAGCTGTGCTTGGTAATCTGGAGAGCCAGGTAGAAACTACTGACCTTGATAGACCAATGGTCTGTCTTAGATTATAGCAGCTTGCACATGGATACAAAGGAAAGACAGACAACACATCTTGGGGCAAAAAAGAGACACAGGTTCATTGTTAAATAAAGTCTGCAAGAGGCATAATTAACATAACTTCAGATCATGAACTTCAGTGCATGTAGTCTGGCTAACATGGGTGAGACTTCTGTATTCTTATTATCTAGTGTCTTTCCACATCTGGGCAAATTGAGCCTGCTTGGAGCTTTGGTCAATTTCCCATATTGCCTGAATTTCTTACAGCCTACATATGCAGTTGTGTTAGGTGCCATAAGATCATGCATCCCAAACTACTAAGCTTTGGATAAGTTAAGAAGATGGTTAGGATGGTCCACCCCAGGAGACTGATGGATTCAGATGGTTTCCTGATATCTCTTGGGCATTTTCCAGTCAGCAAGGATAGTGCTCCTGTCACATCCTTGGCTGACCTGTGGAATATAGAAATGACCTGGGATGTGGACAAGATCAAACTGGAGCACACACTACCCTCCTGCAGAGCCTGGAATGATCCTAGGTTTACTGAGGAGTTTGTAGTACTGTTGGTGATGAAAAATCTACAGCAATATGAAACAGAAAACCCGTGTGATGTAATGGTTAGAAGAGTGTTGGACTAGGCCTGAAGAAGTCTGAGTTTAAATCCGAAATAAGTCATGGAGCTCACTAAAATATCTTGGGCCCACCAGCAATTCACTCTCAGACAAACCTATCACATACATATTTGTAGTGGTGATAAAATGACGGGGGGGAGAGAAACATATATGTTGCCTTTGGTCATATGATAAATAGATAATAGGTGAGGGCAGGTTGCTCAGGCAGAACTTTAGTGTGAAAATAAGACCGATTTCACACAAGAGCTGCGCCATGGTCGGGCCTCCCTTTGCCCCGCTTCTATTGGCCAATTTCCCACTCGAAGCCGCGTGGCCGCATTTTGACCCACGGCTTTGCCCGATTTTCCCCGCGGTTTCGTGATCCTGTTTTTTGAGGATCATGAAACCGCGGGGAAAATCGGGCGAAGCTGTGGGTCAAAATGCAGCCGCACGGCTTCGAGTGGGAAATTGACCAATAGAAGCGTGGCAGAGGGAGACGCGACTGTGGTGCAGCTCTTGTGTGAAATTGATCTAAGTGTGCTACAAAGAATGCCTTTCATTTATAAAATGTTGGAGGGTACACAAAAGGCAGAAATGACTGGGGGGAGCACACTTTGAGCCTGATACCAAAAGACTTCATGATCAATCTTCTAACATAGAAACACAGACATTTAATCTATTCCTGATGACCTTTCTTGCACAATCATTTAAAAAAATTCCAGTAGCCAAATTATACAGCTGTAATTAGATTTTACTCTATTCTCAACTTGAGAGCATAGCTAAGTCTAGAGTGGCAAGAAAGGAAATCAAAAGGGATCAGTTATTCTAACAAGTACTCCTTTAAAAAGAATAGTTTTTGATATAAGCCACCTTTAGGTTTCCTTTCTTTCATAATTGTATCTGTTTCTCATTGCTAAACCATTCTTCATTCCAAGGTACTCTATTATTTCTGGAATTTGCAGAAAGGTTAGTGAGTCTCCCGAGTTGTGATTACTTTTTCTATATGACATTTATTGATCTCATTACCTTCATGCTCATATTTCAAAAAACTTTTTTCATTCTCTTACCATTTCAAAGATGACAGAGTCACTGCAGTGTGCATTGTATTAGAACTATGTGTAATTAAAATTTGTACTCTGTGCTTCATCAGAAGTTCACTGTCAAAACCTCAGCATGTGTTGTTTACAACTTAGATTGTTATAATTAGAACACAAAATGACTGGTAAAAGCAAGGGAGAATTTGCATTCAAAATAAGCACCTATGTTATTTCTTCCACTGTGGTATCCTTCATTTTTGCAGATATAGATGTAACTCTGCAAATATTGAAGCAAATTCTGACTAGTTATTTACAAAATGTTGACAACTATGCCCTTAGATGCTTTCATACAACACTTTATTAAAGTGAAGACCTGAAACTTTAATCCTAGGTATACATACAGTGGAATTATTTCCAGGTAAGTGTCTTCATGTTTAAAAAGAGGTCAATTAAATATAAATACATTAACAAAAATAGCTTTCACATACAACCAAAATAGATACTTGTGTAAGATTTCTTGTATCAGAAAACACTTCTTCACCCCAACACTTTTTGACCCCACTATTTTGAAATGCATGGAATTATATATTGCTGTTAAGTTAAAACTTTTTATGTTTAAGATGCTTTCTTTCTGAACATACTTTAATTATCTTGAATCTATACCTATTAAAACATGTTCTATTGCTTAGTAATACTCATTTGTACTATCTGAGCTATCCACTGTCATTTATATCTTCTGGTTAGTGACATAAGGCTAGTTATAGAGTGCTTTCAACCGTGTGTGTGTGGGGGGGGTGTGCTAGCCAAAGACTTATTTTTGTCACATACTACCATGATTTTACTTTGAATACTCCGTTCATCCTAGGATACTTTGAATACTCCAGTTAAAATAATTTAGTTGAATTTATTCAACAAAATTGATGAACTTGATCCAGTGATACCAGCTTTTCAAAGTCTGATAGTCATTTAACAAGAATCTTAGATACCATACGTAGATCTTATATACCATACTTCACTGTTCAGTAAATTCTTAATGCAATGGATGGACTTGTCTGCCTTGATGGGGAGGGTGGGGTATAAATCAAATAAATAAATAAATTGATGCAGTGGTATCGGTTTCTCAATATCTGGTTTAAACATTTTGTAGGAGTCCTAAATCACCACATTTAGCAATCTGGAGTCGATTTCTTATAACACAACAAATCATCTGAACATTGTATAGAAGTATGATCAACAGTATTTAATGTTGTTGAACAGTTTTTCAAAGACAAGAAAATTCCACTTACTAACCTACTTACTAGTTCAATTGATGGAGCACCATCAGTGACTGTTCACTGTCATGGGTGTGTTGTTTACACAAAAAAGCACTGCCAAATGTCTTTACCATTCACTGTGTCATTCATCATCAACATCTGTGTGCTGCTGGGTGGTCGAGTCCTCGAGTCCTCTGCCATGCTGAGGAGCACAACGAGGGGCTGCTGTGGGCTCACAAAGCAGGCCACAGGGTTTGTCACCTCCACCAGCATCTGTCACTGGCTCTGAGTTCCATTCACTCTTTTTCTCAGTCACCAGCCATCTCTCCTCCTTGGCCTCAGCATCTTTAGCCCCTCTTATGTGTCCATGTTCCTTCTTCCCCCCTACCCCTGATTCCTGAGTGGTTCCTACCCTTGTCTCTCCATTCCCTCGACCTTCCCATTTGCTAGTGAAAGAGGCCTTTTTTGAGTCAGACCCTACCTCCGTCACCTTCCCTGTGTGTTCCTCCGAGCTTAGCTGTGGGTGTAGCCAGTGAGGGCCTGGTTTGCCACACTTTCTCAACTGAGGCTTATGCTAGTAAGGGACAGATCATTTGGCCTTCCCTCCCTTTCTCCCCCTATACTTTCCCCCCAAACCCGGGGCCAGGCGCAGTCCGTCTGTTACCCTCCCACTGCTGCTAACTCTGGCTCTCTTCTTGGGACCTCTGCCTGTCAGTCCCGCCCCTGGTATCATCCCTGGCACTGTGGGGCCTCAAGAGGTGATTTGCCACTGTCGCACGGGGTCCAAGATCGGGGGGGTATGGAGCCAGGCACAGAGGGCTGGGTCTTGCCACAGGCCAAGTCAGGCCACGCCAGTTTGGCTGGGGTCTGTGCCACTACCGCAGGTTCTTCTGGGTTGGTTCTGCCAGGGTGACGTAAATCTGAGCCCAAAAAATCTGGTTGCAAAAAATCTCAGTGATTGCCTGTGCAAGTCATTACACATCGTCATTGCTGCACTAAATAAAATTGAAGCCCATGCTCTCAATGATCAGTTATTCTAGGAGCTCTATGTTGGCTATCAAAAGTCAACTGTGTGAGATGCTTTTATGACTTTTTGACCCACTACCGCAGGTTCTTCTGGGTTGGTTCTGCCAGGGTGACGTAAGTCTGAGCCCAAAAAATCTGGTTGCAAAAAATCTCAGTGATTGCCTGTGCAAGTCATTACACATTGTCATTGCTGCACTAAATAAAATTAAAGCCCATGCTCTCAATGATCAATTATTCTAGGAGCTCTATGTTGGCTATCAAAAGTCAACTGTGTGAGATGCTTTTATGACTTTTTTGATACTGTTGTGAAGTTTTTTGAAGACACGAAAGCTTTGCTCAGTGATGAACTAAAAATATCAGGCATAACACTGAACTATTTAAAAAGTTCAATGAAATGAATTTGCAATTGTGAGGAATTAGGCCAATCTTATTAAGGACAACGGTGTTGACTATATGTTTGTTTCAAAGTTAACTCTATTCAAATGCCATATAGGCTGTTGTGAGCTATACCTGTCTGAGCTAGAAGAGAAAGGTGAGATATAAGATGATGATCTGCAAGTGTTTTGGGACCAAATGGATATGCTGCATGAAGATATGTCTGATTGATCTGAGGATCTTCATTGGATGAAAATTCCAGATTGGGTGATAAATCCATTGTCAGCTACTGAAGAAGTTGGGTAGTGGATGAAGAATTAATTGAAATACAAAATGACATGGAGCTGAGGCCAAAGTTTTAAAAAACATACCAGGAGTTATGGTTACAGAAGAAAATTTCTGATCGCAAAAGAAAATTTCAGCACTATGGACAGTGGTTAAGAAGTTCCTTCTTGTATTTTCAGCATCATATTTATTGTCCTCTTTTTAGAGGACATGTCCTCTTTTAGGCGGCTAGCAACACAGAGGAAGTTACATCACCTCTCTGGTTTCTGATTGGCTTAGCAGGCCTGAGGTCAATCAGAGACCCTATCCATAAATTTAGTTAGCATTTGCCATAAGGCAGCTCAGTAACTACTTGGCACAAAAGGAAAAGGGGTGGTAGGGGGGCACTGAAAGTGAGCCCCTTCAGCTGTGTTGTTCACTTATTTCTGATTGACCAGGCTATGGCACCATGCTGGTAAATGGCACTCCAAGTTTCTGCCTCTGCATAGTGCTGAATTCTGGTGGAAACTATTGGAATTTTTAATAAATACATCACCAGAGCTCTAGTCAGACCAATATGCCAAGTTTTGAGAAACTGTTGTCACCACGTGTGATTCTGTCTCTGTTATTTCTCAAGTTTTTGCTAGTAGGACACCTTAGCACACCCTAGGTAATCCCATCTAGGGGGTGGTGCCACCCACTTTGATAACTACTGCATTAGAACATCATCTTGCAGCAGTCCTGGACTAATGACATATCTCTGTGCGGTGTTCACTTACAAACACTTTCTCTAAATCCTTTTTGTACTCTGCATGCAAGGAGTAAGGAGGAATCATTTCACCTTGTTCCTTTCTGATGGCAGCAGAAGCCCAGAAAAAGAGAGAAGAAAATTTGCTCAGAGGACAAAAATATGTTGATACATGTATTATAATTATGGATTAACTAGGGTAATGTAGCTATGTTTAATTTTGTGTGAATCCTGCCACAAGTATGTGTGTTGGATATAATTTATACTTGTTTCCTAGATGTCTCTTATTCTGAAACTTCCATAGCATTTTCTCATCGTCAAATGTGGTATGCTAAAATATTAGGTTTTTTATTATTAGTGGCCATAATATTAGTTAAAACAACCCCATTTTAATCTGAATTTATCTGTTTAAGATAAGTGGTTTAATGTTGATTCTAATGCCACATTGCTCAGTAAGTACAAGGTATTAACATATAAGCCATACATACAGAAGAGGTATAGAGGACAGAAGAAAATGTCAATAAATTGAACAAATGTAGATAACAAATAATGTTGCATTCTGTGCTGAGAAAAGGGGAAAGTTTAAACAAATGGTTTATAGCCTAGTGGTTGTTTACTTATAAATAATGAAGATGTTCTGAATGCTTAAAAAAACTTTTGGCGTTCCTATTACTTGACCATGTGATTGCTCTATTGAAGAAATGGTTTTGTCTTTAGAAATTAGGTCACTTTTCAGCTTCTTTTCTGCTGCTTTCCCATCTTTTGTTGTGAAGTCAAAGATTAACATTATAGCGCAAATTTGAGCTGAATAAGGATTTAGAGCTTGGTTTGTAAAATGGAGATAATATTCACCTCAAGAGATTGTGAGGATTAATTAGCCCATGAAGTAATTTCATGATAACAAATGCTAAGCACTATTAATAACAGTAATGAAAACCTCTTTAAATTGAATGGGCAGCTAAGCAGGCAAGCTTTTCAGAATGATTATTCCAATCCACCCCTTATTCTAATGTCGAACTCTTCACTGCCTTGTTCAAAATAAATGTACCAGGTAAAGATCATGGCACAGTTAACTATGTTCCCTACAAAATGTTTCGAGTCAGGATCTGGGAGACATTTTCATACATCATAATTACAAGTTGCCTTTGACTAACAAAAGTTAAGATATAATAATCCCACAGCATTAACTTTTTAGAAACATTATGCTTCTGGCAGTTGTTAACCTCCTTTTCTGATAATTACATCTTCCAAATACTTTATGAATTGAAGTTTTGCTCCAGGATTATGCTTTGGGAGTCCACTCTAGCACCTTTGGCTGGATCAACAATAGAGGATCAAAAGTGTGAGAGCTGGAACTGAAAAGCTTCACTAAGATTTGGGAGAATTTCCTTTTTGAGAAAAGGAAAGGGTGCAAAAGGCATTAAAAAGTGAGTGGTGTTATTCATTGTCCTTAGCATTGCACCCTAAGAGTTATAGAAGTAATTCCAGAATCCTTATTCCAAAATAAACTATACATCTTTGTAGCAGCTGCCTCGTTAATACTGACAACACTGCGCAGGGGCCATGCTAATCTTCACGAACAATAGCGTGGGAAGAGCAGGCTGTGCCACAGCAGCTGCGGTAGACGATATGATCAGCTTGCATATAATATTTCCTTGTTCTCTTGAGATTAGTGGATTATGAGTTCTGATTTATTTTAGTTTTCAGATTTCATTAAACTTGGTTTATATGTACTTCATTCACAGTTAAATTGATAGCCAGGCAGTGGCAGTGCATGTTCCCCCCATTTTATGAGCCCTATCCATGCTATTGGGCACCAGAGTTGTGCTTTTGTTGGCTCACTATACATCAACATACTATACAAACTATTTCTTCTCTGCATAACAGGCAAAGAAAAAAAGTAGCCTAAATAAAAGCATTAATCAGGGGTATTTCTTGTGGATAGCCTGTGTTTGTTTGTTTAAAATATTTATATATTACATTTTTATGTTAAAATGTATCCAGGGCACCAAACGGTATAGTTTTAAACCACTGAACAACAGCAAAAATCAAAATCTAAAAGAGCAGCAAGTAAAAACTGTTGGCAAACAGAATATTGTACAAATGTATAGAGAAAAATGGTAGTGAAAAAACAGATAGTAAAAATCGCTTCAAAACATTAACCAACAAGAAGTAAAATTGCATATCTGACAACCACTAATAAAACTAGCACATCCTATATCAGGGCTTGCTCAATTTACTCCTGATTTTCTTGGCAGTTGATCCACAAGTATTTGAAGTGTTTGGGCATGGTTTGTCCATATGTCTGCCCTCCTTGTGCATTTTCACAGCTATAGATTTAGTTAATTTTCTTCCACACATGCCTTAAATAATGAGGATTTTCAAGGATTGTTGAACAATGAGGATTGTTATTGGTGACATCACAGCAGCCCCTTCTTACATTTTTTTTTAAAAAGACCCTAAAATATTGCTATACTGATGTAGTGTTTTGGGTAGCCATGTTAGTCTGAAGCAGCAAAACAAAGTTTGAGTCTAGTGCTATGTTCCCTCTAAGCTGTGGAGCCTTGTGAGCAAAAATTCTACCTTGTGAGCTACCAGCATGAAAGTTGTGAGCAAGCGGTTTGGCTACTGGATAAATTAAGTTTGCTCTGGAGCCCTCCTTCCTGAGCTGAGACAAAAATGTGTGAGCCGGAGGCTAAAAAACTGTGAGCTAGCTCACACTAACTCAGCTTAGAGGGAACACTGGCTCCAGTGGCATATTTAAGAATAAAACTTTGTTGATTTTAAAGGTGCCACCGGACTCAGACTTTGTTCTGTTGTAATGATAGTTTAAGAAAGTTCTCTGAATTCCCAGCCTTCATTTTTTAAAAAAGTAAATATCCTGTCCCTTCCCTTGTGAAGATATAAGGGAAAGAAGAAGAAGAAGAAGAGTAGGAGTAGTAGGAGGAGATTGGATTTATATCCCGCCCTTCACTCGGAGTTTCAGAGCGGCTTGCAAACTCCTTTCCCTTCTCCTCCCCACAACAGACACCCTGTGAGGTAGGTGGGGCTGAGAGAAATCTGACAGAAAATTTCCTTTTAAGGACAGCTCTGACAGAACTATGGCTTGCCCAAGGTCATCCAGCAGCTACAAGTGGAGGAGTGGGGAATCAAACCTGGTTCTTCCAGATTAGAGTCCGCGCACTTAACCACTACACCAAAGGGCATATCCCTTGGGTAGTGAAGGGCAGGGTATAAATCCGGTCTCCTCCTCCTCCTCCTCCTCCTCCTCCTCCTCCTCCTCAAGAAGGAGTGGCTTGATGATGACAGAAGTCCAACCATTGAAAAGTAGGCTGGAAATGGGTGGGACAAAAAACCCCAACAGAAACATACACACAAGAAAAGGTTGACTTAAAATCAGCTTCCAGAAAAAGGTCAGGGTAAAAATGGTTTCAAAGGAACCAGGAAAAAAGGGGAGAATAACAAAAGAAGAAGAAGCAAAAACTAAAGGCACAGAAATGTGTATGGAAATTAGAGGCCAGAACTGACAGGGAAAAATGTGAAAAAAACCCAAAGACAGAGGAAAAAGAAGGAACCCAACAAAACTCCAAACAAGGTAGAATTTTATCACTGGGGGGTGGGGAGCTCAAAATTCCCTGGTAACTAACAATGCTTCTTCCTAGCACCTAGTTTGAAAGTTCAGGACCAGGGAGCTTCTGTTGGAATTCCTCAAATAGGCACCACCACAGAGAAAGCCTTGTTTCTGTCACACAGACACCTCACTTCTGTCAGTGGGTACCCACAGAGCAGAACCTCTGCAGAAAATCTTGACTGAGGAGCAAATGCCAGTGGTCCTTTCTGTACCTTGGGCAAAGAAATAAAGAGTTTTACCTTTGTTTATATGCCATTCGTGCTGCTTAGTGTTATTTTCAGTGATTCCATGGGCTACCTTATTGGTCAGTTTGGGTCTGAGCCTGTGTTTCCCCATCATGATCTGGCATTTTCGGGAGAAAGTGTGATAATAAAATTCAACTGGATTACATTTCAATTTCGATGGGGTACCTTTGGTGCCAGCGTCTTGGGTTCGGAGTTTGGGGGTGCTCCTGGACTCCGCATTAACGGTGGAGGCCCAGGTGGCAGCCACTGTCAAGTCCGCCTCTTTCCATCTGCGGGGGGCACGGCAGTTGGTCCCCTACCTTGCCCGCGATGACCTGGCCACAGTGATCCATGCGACGGTCACCTCGAGGCTAGACTACTGCAACGCTCTGTACATGGGGCTGCCTTTGTCGCAAATCCGGAAGCTGCAACTGGTGCAGAATGCTGCGGCCAGGCTGTTAATGGGTCTCTCTAGAAGGGACCACATTCAGCCTGCGCTGAAAGCGCTGCACTGGTTGCCAATAGCATACCGGATTCGCTTCAAAGTGCTGGTTCCTACCTATAAAGCCCTACATGGCCGGGGTCCAACTTACCTGAGGGACCGCCTTTCCCCGTATGTTCCCCCAAGAGAACTACGGTCAGGGGCCCAAAATTTGCTAGCTATCCCGGGCCCCAGGGATACCAAACTGGCCACTACTAGGGCCAGGGCTTTTCGGTGGCGGCTCCTACCTGGTGGAACAAGCTCCCGGGGGAGATCCGGGCCCTGTGGGATCTTATGCAGTTCTGCAGGGCCTGCAAGACGGAGCTCTTCCACCAGGCTTTTGAGTAGGAGCTGCCGCCCCCACTATATTACCACCGCTGTGGGTTGGATGAGGCCCTGAGGAAACATCTGAACATGAAAGAAGCCTTAAACCGTCTACCAGGAACTTCGGGCATACGTTCCGTCATCTTTGGACTATGAAGACACTGAGCACTTTGTTTAAATTAAGATTTTTAAGATGTACTGTATGTTTTTAAATTATTATGTATATTATGTTTTATCATGGCAAGGTTTTGCCTTGCCTCTGTAAGCCACCCTGAGCCCACGGGGGAGGGCGGGGTATAAATATGAATGAATGAATAAATAAATAAATAAAGATATCCTGCAATAAAACTTGGTCGTCCTCAATATAACTTACTCAGAAATCTGGCAACTGCTTTATGAATAAGGTACAAAATTGATGTCATAACTGGAATTGAAGCAAGTTATGAATAACAGCTAAATCAGAGAAAAAACTAGCATTCTAAATAAAAAATTCAACATATCCTTTGTTTTATATTTTCTGGGCTATACTTCATTTTATATTTTCTCCCAACTTGTCAAAGAGTTTGGTGCACTAAATATATGGGGCTCCAGATAAGTAGAAAGAACCATTGTATCTTGTCACACTCTGCCACTGCATACTGAAGTAACAACTTTTTAAAGAAGACTCAGTTTGAGCAGGAACTTCATCTTCATTTGTCAATGTTCCTGAGTGGTCCAAACTATGCAGACACACTGGACCTAAAGTCCTGCTGTTAACTGATAATATTAGGCATGGTTTAGTGCTTAGAATGTTGGAGTAACCTCAAAGCCCTTGTCTGTCATGAAGCTCATTTGCTGAGGCAGGACTGGTCACCATCTCTCAGCCTAACCTATTTCAAAGGACTGTTGTGTGCATCAAAATCTACATTTCGGCAAATTACCTATATTCAACATGTCTCAAATACAAAACCAAGCCTTACATACTATCATCGTCAAAGAAGGCTTTAAGCAGGGAATTTTCGAGCCAGGAACTAGAAATTATATGCAGGGCTGGTTCCCCATTTTCCAGTCTCCTTTCTTGCCTTAATCAATCCTTGTCCTTGTCAAGGTAGTCTAAATATAGAATCAGCATTTTTGTTCATGTGATCTGATGCTGATAACAGTCTGAGGAGCCAGTTCAGTTTGCCTCTCATCCAGTGATCTATCACTGATTGTTCCTGTTGAGCATGAAAGCATGTATCTTACCATGATTAGTCTGCACTAGTATTTCATGATGTTCCTATTCTCAGAATCTTGCCTTGAAAAAATAATAATTGTAAACTGATTTTGTGAATGTATATCTCCACTGATTTCTTCATGCAGATAGAGAAGTTTCTGATCTTTCAGAACTTTGCCTACATAATTACTCCTCCCTCCAAACACACATACCTTTTTTTTCTTATACCACAGCAAAGTTACTGGTGGGTTTATGGATAGATTAGAGTTGGGGAGGATCTGTAAAGCCTAAGTCTGGAGTCCTGAAAGGGGGAAAAAAATGCACATCACAGGAGGTGCACTGCTGTGGTGTGTGTGCCATAAGCTAACATACTGTAAACACTGATGAAATTGGGTAGGTTGAGAGTAATGTATATTATGGGAGCTCCATAAACATTTTATTCACATTTAACTCTATTCTGGCCTACACATACAGTGTACTTTAGAGTGCAGGTGGGATATACTAATTCTGATTGCTCTCCCATATAAAAAATTATCACTGCCAAGTTGTTGTTGTTTTTAGAAACCCACATCAGGGAACTGTATCCTTGTTTTGCTAGATTTTTACTTGCCAATCTAGAGGTTTGAAAACAAGAAATTGCAAGTAGATAAATATGTACCACTTTGGTGGGAAGGTAACAGCGTTTCGTGTGCCTTGGTGTTTAGTCATGCCGGCCACATGACCACGGAGAAGTCTTCGGACAGCGCTGGCTCTTTTGCTTGGAAATGGAGATGAGCACTGCCCCCTAGAGTCAGATTTGACTAGCTTTTGAGCAAGGGAAACCTTTACCTTTATACATCTGGAGGGAAGGCATCTTGATATCATGGTCTTGTCAGATCTCGAAAGATAAGCAGGGTCGGTACTTGGATGGGAGACCACCAAGGAAAACTCTGCAGAGGAAGAAGGCAATAGCAAACCACCTCCACATCTCACTTGCCTTGAAAGTCCCTTGCTGGTGTTGCCATAAACCGGCTGCAACTTGACAGCACTTTACACACACATTATACATGTTGGAAATCTTCTCATTCATTCTGATTTCATTCCACTGTACATGTAGAACAGATCTTAGAATCCCACTATACCTTCACAAGACTCCTGGGGAAAGCCTAAAAACTGCTTTCAGGCCTTACTGCAATCAAAATTAAGTGTATGTGGCAAATTAATGCCAATGTGCATAAAGGACATAACTTCCTTCTTGCATACTTTGGAATTTGCAATTATGGAACACTGCAGCTGTCTGTTAAAGAAGATGTGTTTCTACGCAGTTTTTGTTTATAGTGGAAGTTTCATAATTATATAGACAAAGCTTGGAGAATGGGTTGCCTCCAGTTAATTGCTCAGATGTGTGGGGGTTTTAACCAAATTAGCTGAATATATGCAGTATTTACACTAAGGCCGCAGAGACATTGCCTGTGTACTGAAGAAAGGAAGCTGAGTTTGCATATCAAGCTAAATGAGATTGATGGTGTGTATACCCTGCAGAGGAGAAAAATAGCAACCTGTTTTGAACTGCCTTAATGTTGGAAACATTTCATGCTTGCAAAACTATGTCAGTTATTTAGCTTGAAAATTATACCACACACACATACATGTACCCACACACCTACTTTCAGGAATGAAGGGGGTGAATGTGATGATCATTACAAATACAGGATGGAGATTTATTCTCAGACATGATTAACTCTTGATTAACCCCTCTCACTATTTTAGCCTCGATTTCATCAGTATTAGGATTCGTTGGGCATCTACTCAAGGCTGTAACGTTTATGTGTGTGTGTATGTATGTATATATATAAGTTGGAATAAAATGACGTCTGCTTAAAAATATGTCATACAGCTTGGTGATCATTTATACCTATACCTCATGTGATTCGACTTGGACTTCACAGTAAATAAGGAACCTGGGATATAGAGAGTGCTTAATTTGTAGACAAAATAGATTCTGAAGCTAAGCTGTTGAATGGCCTCTCTGAAAGTCTTTTCTATTAAACATATGAAGGGGATTATTTCATTTTTTCCAAAGATTTGTATGCTGTTTTTCTGCTTCAAGACAGCTCATAATAAAAAGTACAGAGAATGTAATCAGTAAGTCATTAACAATATGCACCAGTGCCATTTCTTTAAAACTGCTTTTAAAGCTGCTGCATAGCTGCCACAAACTATTTTTTTTAAAAAACTGAGGTGGAAATCAATGATCAAAGGCTTGGCCAAACATGATAGATTTTCTTAGTGTCCAAAAGGTTAAAAGAACATAGTGATGGGATACGGTTCATAATCGGGATCAGCCACAGCCAGTGAGTATCCTTTCGCTGGATGACACCCACCTAATTTTGGGAGGCATCCAGGGAAGGTCTTCTGATGGTTTATATGGAAAAAGATAATTATTTAGATAACCTGGACTCAGACCATTTAGTGTCTTTATTTTTATTTTTTTAATCATTTTAATCAAAAATTTCAAAAGCATTACAAAAGTTCAGAGATATTCTCAAGCAAAACTAAACCAAAAAAAAAATTAATCAATTAGGAGTTAACATTAAGTTAAAACGGAAATTACAGGAATAAGAGGTATACCCTAAATCTAAACCAGTAACAGTAAACAATAAAATATAACTTTTTAAAAAAAGGATCATGTCCTTATAAACTGAGTTATCAGGAAGGATATATTTTTTGTTAAAAACTGGAAAAATTGGAAACCATATTGCGACGAAGTTATCATATGCTCTTTCAGAATATGGTTGTCTAGAACAGACTGCTATTTTGGCCAAGATAAAATGTGACCAAATGCGATGCAACCAGTTCTCTGTAGGTGGAAGTGTAGGTTTCTTCCAATGGGCTGCAATCATTGTTCTAGCTGTTGATAATAAAATGGAGATTAATTCAGAGTGTTTCTTTATTCCCCATGAAGCATCCCAGAAATCTAACAGAAAAACCTCTGGCAAAAAAGGAAGGGACTGACCTGTAATATGGATAGTTGTTTGTTTGTCTTATTTGTTTCCAAAACTGTTCTATCACCGGACAAGACCACCAGACATGTAAGTAGTCTCCCATGTATCCACATTTTATGTTACACAGTGGGGAGTTCAATGAGGAAAACCTATAAAGCTTAACTGGGGGAAATACCACCGGGTTACTATGTTGAGAGACTGAAATTTAATATTGAAAACAGAGGACTTAAAGGAATGAGAATTCCAGATAACTTGCCAGTCTTCAGGATGTAATCTTTTTTTGGGAAAAGTATATTCTCACTTTTAGAATATAATAGAATCTTATATAAGTTAAAGAGCAGACCTTCCATATACTGTAAGCCATTATTTAAAATAATTTCAAATTCAGTCAAGGGGTGTGTTAAAGTCTTTTTTAGTTGATGGGAAGAAAAAGTATGAGAAATTTGTAAACAACAGAACCACATCACAGATAAACCTAATTTATTTTCCAGTTGTGCTTTTTCCAAAACATTATTTTTATCCACAGATTTTTCAGTATCTTGATCACTTTTTGGTTCCAGGATTGAAAGATATTCCTATCCCTATCTATAATGACTGAAGGGAACCACTGTTGATTCAAAAATGGTGACATGAGGGAGATACCCAGGGCTATCCCATATGACATGAGGGAGATACCCAGGGCTATCCCATATCTTCCAGGTATGTATTTAAAATATGGGTTTGTTTTAAAATGGGCATTGGGTTTATTTTGTTGTCCCAAAAAAATTCTCGCATAGAAATTGGAGAAGTATAAAAGTTTTTGATTTGAACCCAGGATTGTGAAGAGTCTTCCTTTAACATATTTATTATTGAGGCCAGGGCAGAGGCTTCATAGTAATGAGTTAAGTTGGGACAATCTAGCCCCCCTTTGTCTCTTGGTCTGTATAGGACCGACTGATGAAATCTGGGCCTGTTATAATACCGGATAAATCTATTAAGTTCCCATTGCCATTTATCCAGATCTGATTGTGGGATGTGGAGAGGAAGATTTTGAAAAAGAAATGAAAATTTAGGGAGAATAAGAGATTTAATCAACTGAATTCTATCTGGCCAAGAATATTTCATAGTTTTCCACTCCTGTAGTTGGTTTTGAAAAAGTAATTTCAAAGTTGCTTTCACACAATTTTGAAAAAAAACAAGAGGGATTTGAATCCCTAGGTGACACCAATTTTTAGATATCCATTTAAAATCAAATTCTCTGTGTACAATGGTTATTGCTTCTTTTGATAGGGAAATGGGATAGAGGTCTGACTTAGATTGATTGACCTGTAGTCTTGATGAGAGATGGCCAAACTCTACAAGTGTGTTTTGGAGGGCTTTCATGGACAAACTTGGATTTGTCAGATAGAGAACCATATCGTCAGCATATAAACCAATTTTATGCATGGTACCATTGATTGTGACCCCTTCAATTTTTGGATTGTGTCAAGGGCTCAATCCCCATCGCAAAAAACAGTGGGGAGAGTAGACAACCTTGTCGTGTACCACAGTGTAATTCTAGTTTGTCTGATAAATACTTAATAATTTTGAACCTAGCAGTAGGAGATTTATATACAGCGCTTATTGCCCTTCTAAAGTTAGGACCAAAGTCCATAAATTTAAGTATATGTTGTAAGTAATTTATCTGTAAACTGTTGAATGCTTTTCTTATGTCTAAGGACAGAACTATTGCTTCTTGCTGTTGTTCTTTATAATAGGTAATAACATTAAGCGTTCTTCTAACATTTTCAGCAAGGTCCCTTCTTGGGATAAAACATTTAGGGTCTTTATGATCAACATCACCACTTTGAATGGTGCCTGGAAACAAACGGAAAGCCAGTGAGGCCCAGAGAAACCTGCTCTCTGTAGAAAGTCCCTGTTAACAAACTGGCTGACTCTGCTCCAGCTGCAATGTCCAAACTCAAGAAACCTGCACTTTCCGGGATACACTTGATGCTGACTTGTGGCACAAACAAGCCCTGAGCCCAGTTTGCTTTACCCATAAGAAATTCTGGTTCCTGCCCTCCAATGATTTTTTTTTAAAATATCTCCTGCCCATCTGTTCTGTGTTTAACTCGGAATAAAAGAAGTGAGTAGTCTCAGGGAAGCTCCTACCCTGCTACATATTTTGTTAGTCTTTAAGGCAGGGGTGTCCAGGGTTCTTATGGGGCTGGTGAGCAACTGATGCAAGGGAGGGAGTGCTGGGGGGAGAGTGGGAAGAGCCACTCCATTATGGCTTTAGCACAGCAGAACAATCTGGCCTGCAGCAGTCAAACATTGTGGGGGCATCTGCCCAGCACAGCACTGCTGCTTCTCTGGTCCGCCTCTGTGTGTTTTCCTCTGCACCCCCCCTCCCACCCCATGGGGCCGTGCAGTGAGGACACACCAACGGGGAGCTTAGCAGCTGCTGTCCTTTATACAGTTTCTATCTCCGGTACCTGGCACTACCTTTTATGGCACACATGGCCCGGCCCGACAAAGTGACATTTATGTCAGATCCGGTCCTTGTAACAAATTAGTTTGACACCCCTGCTTTAAGGTGCTACTGGACTCTTGCTTTTTTCACACACAGAGACCCCCGTCCTGCAGAGTCAGGCACCTTATTGGGGCTCCTGCGGGCCGGAAGCGCCGGGCCGTGGCTCCCGCCTTTCAGTCTGAAGTGGAAGGGGAAGCGCGAGGCGCAAACCTTCGAGGGGCTTCCTCCCCCCTTCAGCGGCTTGAATGGGACGGCGAGGGCGACCCCGGCGAGCGAATGGGTGTCTGCCTACGACCGAGGGGGGGGGGAGAGCAGGGTGGACTCCCCACCGCCCCCTCTCTCCACATCGCTTCAGTTCAGTTCTTCTGCTGGAATGAACCAGGCGGGGGCTCTGAAACCCAAACAACACCGCCTCAGGGGGTTTGGGGACAGCAGCTCTGGGAATCCCCGCGCGGAAGCCAGAGGCAGGACTCTCCTTCCTCGGGGAGAAGCCAGCGAGCGGTTCCCTTCACGGCTGAGCAATTCCCGCCCAATCCCTTCTCGTAGCAAACGCCTCGGAGTCGGAAAGGAGGCGGGAGTTGCGACCTGCACCTGCTTTGCCCCTTGCCTCATTCCCAGGCGGTCGCGCGGGGGGGAATATCCCCTGCAGGCGCGCGCTCTTCCCTTCTCCCCCCGCACTGAGGTGAGTGAGGCGCGGGGCGGGCTGACCCTGCCTTGCCTTGCCTTGCCTGCAGCGACGTTGAGGGACTTTGGCGCCGAGGACTCCCGCCTTCTCCCTCCGCCAGCAGTCACTGCTGCTCAGCGCGGCGCACGGCAGAGCGCCATGAGAAGCCGTCGTTCCCGCGGAGACCCTCCCTTCGGGACGCCTCTGCCGCCTCGGGAGCCGCTGCTCTGAAGAGAGGGAGGGGGCGACCGGGGGACCTCCCTCCCCACCCCTGCCCAACTTGCGCGCTCGCGCTCGCTCTCTCTCTCTTCCCTCCCGCCCCGTCCTCTTCGGCGGAGCTACCCAGCCGCGGAGCAGCATGCGGACTGGCCTCCCGTCTCCCTCCAGCGCGCTCTGGCCGCCGCCGCCGTCCTCCTCCTCGGTCCACCCTGCCGCCGCCGCCGCCAGCAGCAGCAGCAGCAGCAGCAGCACTCGGGGCGCTGGATGAGAGCGCGAGCCAGGGGGTGGGGTGGGGGGAGTCGCGGCGGTTCCTTCCGGGCTTTTTCTCCCGTGGCAGGGAGCAGCGGCGGCACTTGGCGGCGGCTGGCGAAGAGGAGCAGCAGGAGCAGCCCGGTCGCCCCGCCCACCCCCCTCCAGGAGCAGCCCGGTCGCCTCGCCCACCCCCCTCCGGCGTCTGGCGGACTGAGTGAGCCCCCTGCCCCGCTCTCCGCCCGCCGGGACCCGCATGGCGTGCTACCTGGTCATCAGCTCCAGGCATCTCAGCAACGGGCACTACCGCGGCATTAAAGGGATCTTCCGGGGACCGCTCTGCAAGAACGGCTCGGCCTCCCCGGTAACTGACAGCGACGCGGGCGGCGACCCCGGGCAGGGCAGGGCAGGGGGGCCGCGGACGTGGAGAGGTGCAAGGAGGGGGGGGATGGACGCGCGCGGTCCGTGCCGGCGTCGGGGGGCGTCGCTTTCCTTCGGGGCAGGCGCGCGTGGCAGGAGGGGGGCCCCTTCGCGCTGTTTCGGGGTCCTTTCGAAAGCCGTCGAGCAATGGGCTCGGGACTCTGACAGCGGATCCGTGGGCTGTGATGGAGAGCGAAAGTTAGCGTGGACCTAGAATAGGCATCAGGTGTAAAAAGTGTGTGGACGGCGTTGCTGCTACTGCCCGGCGGCTTTGCTGTTTTGCGGCAAAGTTATAGCGACTTTTAGATGGACGCGGAAAGTTGGCGTGAAGAGCTTTAAGGCGTATGTGGAAATGAATGGTAGAAACCTGACTGCCCATGGAAAGCCGTGGGCGCATCTGGAATGACCGCTGGGAACGAAAGGAATGAATCGGAATTACAACCGATGAATGGGCTCTTTAAATCCAGGCATAAAAGTAGCGCTGCCAAAGAAGGGAAAGCAGATGAATCATGAATGGCATGTAGTGGAGAGAGAATGACCATAAAGTTCAGTGGAGCTAGCAGAATGCCAAGGGGGAAGACAGGGGTGTGATAAAAACCATCAAGCAAAGTAGGAAAACCACACAAGAGGATTCCCTAGGGTATCACTCTTCAGGATTTCCAGTCCCCAGACCTGCTATAATCCAAACTTTCAAAATGGGGTCATTTTGAATTCTCTCTCACACAAACACATGCATTTCTCCCTGTCCTTAGAAGACTAAGCATAACAGTTGTGGTGTTCAGAGCAGAATGACAGCCTAGAAAAGAGAAGTCCAATGTCCAAGTAATTAAAGTGCAGTTCTTATAACAAAATTTTCATGACTGGAGGAGAATTCCTATGGAATAAGAAATCTTTATTATAGGTTGACAGAAGAGTGACAAAGCTAAATTTTCACAACAGTAAAATGTAGGTTCGCTGGATGGATACTCTGCAAGTGCAATTGTATAATTATACTAAATAGTATCAAGTGGAGGCTGCTTAAGGCCAATTATTTACCATGCTGCCTACCTTTGTGAACTGTGCAGAAAGGAATAAATACAAAGAATAAATACAATTAATGGATTACTAATGGGGGCAACTGTACCTGGGCAGTGCTGTGATGCTGAGAAGAAGGTTCCAACAGTGCTGAGAACACTTTCCTGGCAATAAGTCCCATTGAATAGACGTGAGTTGCATTACTGACCCCATGTTGGATAGCACTGAGTTGGTCAACATTGAGGTAAATGACATGATAAGGTGAGGCAGTATAAAGAGCGTGGTGATTGTGTTTTTTTAAAAAACCAACCCTCATGCCAAATCTAATTGCCAAATTATAGCACCTACTCAGGCAATCATGATCATCGTATTACGCATCCTTTTGGTTCCTTTTAGTACCCAAAATGGACAGAATAACTGGTCAGTTACTTCATCTCTATGAAAACACTTAGGTCCATTGAATCACTTTACTTTCTCTCCTGCATTCCCTCAATCTCAGAAAGAGAGAATGTGAGGATAGGGGATTTCCAAATTGTTCCCCCTTACATGATTTCTCATGGGCTTCCAGCCTGTTTTCTTTGGAGAATCACTTAATGGTCTTTCTCTTCTAAATATTGTCATTCTGCTTGTGGAATCCCAGAGAATACATCTTCAGAAGTCCACAAATATAAACTTGCTTTTGATGAAAAGATATTGATCTGGACACTATTCACATATCATTAAAATCTGTATGTAAAGTAATATATACAGTACACATCCAGTGTTGAAAATACAGTATTACAATAGTAAAACTTAACATATATGGTACTTTTTATCACCTCATGAGATATTTAACTGGATCTGTAAACTATCTCAAATGAGGATAGAGAACGGATAACTATACTTTAAAACCAAGTGTAAAACTGATCATGTATGTGTTATATAGACTAGCAAATGCGAGCTGCATTGTTATACTTCTGTGTTCCACTACAAATCCCTTATTCCCAATCAAAATGTGTTTCAAGTGTTTGAAGGCAGACCTCCCACAGTCCAATATTCCATTCCATCTGTGCTCTGGCTTGCTGTCTGCTGGAGTGCTCTTTGGTGTTGTGAGGCAGCCTTCCTGTACAACCCTATGCACGTTTATTGTGAACTAAGTCCCATTTTATTCAGTGGGGCTTTCTTTCAGGAAAGTGTTCTTAGTACACTGTAAGTGTCCCAGGTTTTGAGAAAGACAGGTAAAATTATCCCTTTTCTTGTTACTATGGCACATTTGCGTTATAAATGTACCATATCTCAGCTTTCTGTCTCTTAGAATGTACCTCAACAATTTTGATGCTTCTGTCATTTGTGGCTTAAGCATGTCAGTGCACAGCTATAGTTTTCACTTGTATCTGGTACACCCACTAGTTCACCCACTCTGTTGTCATCATGTTCTAATGTTCATCCCATCTGTTTCTGCCATGGAGCTCTGCAACCTGTGCCGTGCATACTCCATTCCTTCTCACCTGAAGAGGAAGATCTCTTGCTGCTTTATTCTAATAGAATCATAGAGCTATAGAGTTGGAAGGGACCATACAAACCATCTAGTCCAATCCCCTGCCCAATGCAGGACCAGACTAAAGCAACTCTGACAAATATTTGTCCAGCCTCTTCTTGAAAGCTGTCAGTGAAGGGGAACTAACCACCTCCCTAGGCAGCTGATTCCACTTTTGAACCACTCTGACTGTGAAAAAGTTTTTCCTAATGTTCAGCAGATACCTTTCTGCATGTAATTTAAACCCATTGCTTCGGGTCCTATCCTCTGCTGCCAACTGGAACAGCTCCTTGCCCTCCTCCAAATGACAGCCTTTCAAATATTTAAAGAGAGCAATCATGTCCCCCCTCAATCTCCTCTTCTCCAAACTAAACATTCCCAAGGCCCTTACCCTTTTCTCTTAGGGCTTAGTCTCAAGACCCCTGATCATCCTCATCGCTCTCTTCTGCACCCTCTCGATAATAACTACAGAAGTGCTAGGCCTTGAACATCTAGCCTTCTCAGCTGGAAGTTTCCTTTTCTTTGCAGTAGGTCCTTTATTTCTGTCAAGGTTGAGGTGGCAAAAATGTTATTTTAACTCATGCATGTGTGGGTAGTTTAAAAAAGCAACTTCTGTGAATTTATGTGGAAGGCAGTTTTAGGGCTATCTCTAGAAATTCCATTCCTTTTACTAGCCTTGTGGGAGCTGTCCTCTTTCCCCTTTGCATTGTGCATTCTTCATACAGCAAACCATCAAAAGTACTTTCATTTCTATCCTTATCTCTTCTTGATTCTATTGAAAGAAGTAAGGATGCCCCAAGCAGGTATTCTTGCAGATATAAAGCTGATAGTGTGATGGTCAGTTCATCATCCCCTAGGGAGCAGAAATGCACCTCAAGGTATACATGTGTCCTGGAGAGTGTGTCAGCCTCTGCCACCTTCCAATAGATTAGAACAAAAGCAACAAAAGAATGCAGATTATAGTGTGTATTCAAAATCACAAGTAAAAGGATATTTGTGCTTGATTCTTTAACGACTACTAAAAACAGGGGTACTAAACACTCCATATTTGTTTCAGTTTTGTGGTGATAACCATCATAAGAACTTTTGCTTGAAATCTTTGAAGGCTGTCAATTTTTTTTAAAGAAACTCAAGGACTGTGTCATATACTTAGGAAACTTGTATATGAGTTATTTTTGTCATTCCTGAACTTTCAACCAAAATAACTTTTGAGGAAAATTCTCCTTCTTAATGTGAAAGGTGATTTTGAAGATGTTTGAAAGCTATTCGGGGTTTTGGAATGATAGAAATCCCTGTGGTGATGGGTTGTATGCAGGAATCAAGAAATTTAAAATGTCACATTGCTCTGAAAATGTGCCTCCAACCATATTGTACATGTATATGACCTCTATTCTTGTTCGCCAAAGAAAATATGAATGGACACACTGTCATTGATGTAAACGTGTATTATAAACAGGATCCATAAACATGATGTGGGATATAGTATGCATTTGAATTCATTAGCTGACTACTAGATGCTAGACAGTTCTGGCTTTTTGTTTCTTGTATTTTAATAGTTATATTTCAACGTGGAAATTCTTTGTATAACTTTTTGGCGGTGCCGTTGACTTTGATAGACTTACAAGGTGTGACCCTGTGGAGGATAGCACTGTAAATGGCTTAACTGAGACTGTTTTTAAGTTTAGTGCTTTTATCTTTTACCAATTTAAGCAATATTTTAAAATTTTCACTTGGAAGGGTTCATGAATTTTCATATAATCCTAAATAATCTGTTCGAGTAATTTAAAAAAATCCTACATTTGTACTGAACAGGCTGCTTCATGCGTGACTCCGCATAGTCTTTAATGTATAATGGTTACTTTATTATATAAAGTTTTTGCTATTAACAGACCATGAAATGTCAGCAGGCTTAAGGCTATACTTTCAGTTATCAGAACAGTAGTGAATATTTTAGATATCTTTATGAAATTTAATGGCTGTGTGAACAACCATTTATCCAACTGGATATCTGTGTGTCTGTGTCTTGGAGCCAGTCAAGGTAAATAGTTTCTGGGGGGCTACAAGCAAGCTCAGGCCATGTCAGCAGCACTAAGTTAGAGTGCTGACTCACCCACTGCCTTCCAACAGCCCTGTTACCAACCAGTGCTGCTGGAAGAGAAGTCAACTAATGTGCTGCTGATGGCTCCAACTCAGGCTATGGTCACACGCACTAAAGAATCCACTTTCAATGCACTTCCCAACTGGATTTTGTCAGTTCACGTACTAAAAATCCAGTTGGAAAGTGGACTGAAAGTGGATTATTTAGTGCGTGTGACCGCAGCCTCAGGTAGCCTTTGCAATGCTGGATGGAGCTCACCAGAAACATTCCTGGCAAATTAACTGATCAGTCCACACCTGCTCTTACTAGTGATTTGCAGCAAACCATGGAAACTGGCAGATGAACTAGGTTTTAGGATTGTTTATAACTGCTATATTTATGTGTTTTTACTTTTTATGTAAGCTACCCTGAGCCAGCTTTGGCTGGGGGGGCAGGGTATAAATCTGGTAAATAAATAAATAAATAAACAGTTGTGGGAGTAGTATATAATCAAGGGGCAATCACTGAGTGTTGCTGAAAGGTTAAGCGGAATTATTGGCTAGAAAGGCAAGCAGATAAAAGATTCTACTGCTATAAAGACTTCCATTGTGCCACATAAACAAGCTTTTGGCAAGATGCTAATCCTCTTCAAGGATGGTTTTAAAATGAAGGAAACTCCTGGGGCTAATAAACATATTTTTAAAAGCTAGCAAAGCAAATATCATTTGATGTCCGTGGTTCCCTGTCAAGAAGTTCGTGAAAGGAGGCATAAATTTGGCGGTAGGCATGATAGTGCAGACTTGAACTCTGCAAAAACAAAGGACTGCTTGCATAAAGTGTCCTAGGATGGTTTAAACCTCTTCCTCCATTGAATTAGTACTGGCAGTGCCATTTAGTCTTTCACACACTAAAAGTAAAAGTTTTCGAATGTAAGAATTACCCACCGGGAGAGAAACCTAACACTTCAGTTTTTGTATATGTCCCTCTTTTATAGCCTGGCTCCTGAGGTAAGAAGACAAGCCCAGAGCAACTACGCCTCAGGCAAGTTGCTTTTGAGTCAAGTAATCCTGCATCACTAGGGTTGCCTCCAATCACCAGGGTTGCCAACTGCCTGGAGAAAAACCAAGTCTTCCTCCTTTAAAAGAGGCTTAATGGGATGTTATTTACCTTAGTTTTACACATTAAGTCTTTGTTGGTGGGACAATCCTGGTCACACAACATCCTACAGAGTTTGATGGGAAGGAAATGGGGCCAGAACCAAGAACCATGCAGAGATGAAGCAGGCAACTTCCTCTGTGGATGCCTGATTCTTTGGAGGCTCACAGTATACTTTGTCTGCAATCATACACACTAAATAATCCACTTTCAATTCACTTTCAATGCACTTTCCAACTGGATATTTACTGTGTGAACTGGAAAAATCCGATTCAAAAGTGCACTGAAAGTGGATTATTTAGTGTGTGTGACTGCAGCCTTTAAGTATTTTAGGCCCCATTCATACAGAGAAGTTGCCATGCTAAAGACACGAATGTCAGGTGGATTTTGGGTGTGCAATCACACCGCAACATCTGGGAAGCGTAGCGCACCCGTGGCATCCCGCCGAAGATGTGCAGTAAAAAAGTACCTTGGAAAGTGCACTAGTATCTGGAAAATGCGGGGCGGGGGCCGGCATCTGATCGTGGGAACGCTAGTATTCTGTGGCATCTGGCGCCCATCCACATCCCATCACAAACGATGTTTTCCGTAAGCGCATGCACACAAACACGTAACTGAAAGCAGTGTTGCTCCACAGAACTGCACATGCGCACAAATGAAAAATGCTTGCTGCGGTACTTCTTTGCGGCACTCCAGCATCGTCGTGTGATCGCCAGTTAGCAGCCTAAGCACGAAGACTTGGGGGACTGTATGATCTGGCTACCGTGCTTTATTTTGCTCTGGGGCAAACAGCCACGCCTCCCCCCCACGTTATCTGGCCCGTGTGAAATATATTTTTCCCCACAGCAAAACTAGTGTGTCCTGGCACACAGCTTTGCAAATGATAGGATCAAAAGAACGGTCTGGTGAGCTGCTGTCCTGAACAGAATGCTTCACTCTCCATGTAAAGTTAGTAGCTAACTCCAAGGAGCTATAAATGGCAAGGTTCTAGAATGGATGACTGTCTGAAAAGAAGAAATACAAAAGGTTGAGTTTTAAGAACAAGGTCAAAAGATGTGGAATCCCAAGAGAAATATCTTGTTCAAGAGGCACACTTCTGTTGCTTCACTCTACCCTTCTTGATGGAATAAGAAATGCTCTTTGAGGATCTGAGGTATCTCCTCATTCAATGAAATATGAGCTAGATGCAAAATTCCGGCATTTACCAAAGATATGTAACGCTCTGTGAGGAATGCTTATGGCCAAGAATACATCATATTGATCACTAGGTTGCCTGGGGCTGCTAGAGACAAATACATATAATAGTAGCCTGGCTGCAAAAAAACCCAAACCCCTATCTGGATCAGAATCTTATCAGACTTCATAAGTTAAGCAAAGAATGTAGGGACCACAGTGATATACAGACAATACTGGTACAAGAAAAACACCATGTGCAACCTTAATTAGTTACAAAAATCCAAAGTTATATGTTTCTTGTAAACAGCTTTAACATCCATTTGTACAATAAATAATGCTTCACAAATTTCCATTAAATCTACATAACATTACACTTTCCAAACAATGCCATTCCACAACGTGCAATATTATATTATGAAAAACATAGAAAAACAACTAATCAAAAGTTCGCTTAACCAAAGGTAAATCCTTATTATTCAGACAATAATGTACTGCTTCAAGAGTCTTCTACTTGCGATTCTACGGATTCATGATTGACAAATCTTTTCAAAACTTCTTTTTCAAGAATCGCTTACTTCTGATCCAATATCGAGTTGTCCATAAATCTTTAAATGTCTTATACTAAGACAACATGATGTCTCTACTGGAACACAAACTTCAGTGTCTTCTGCACAGACTTTCACATACAGTGAAGAAGAGTAGAAATGTCACGTTGTCTTGCGAGAACAGCTCTAAAAGAACTTGTGACTGAGCCAAGGTCATACCAGCAGCTGCATGTGGAGGAATGGGGCATCACCCCACTCCACCCCATCAGCAGATGGCTTTTTTCCTTATCCCTGTTGATTCTGTGCTTCTGGGCTGCTTCAGGCTTTTCAACCAAGGTATAAAATTGGAGTCAGTTTTAGTTGCAGTTATTTTTTAAAAAATGCTTCATATTTCTGCAGATGCTAAAAAGTTAAACTGCTAATTCATACGCAAGGTGGAGTTTATATTCTTTCATAACGTTTCATTGAAATTACAGTGGAATATTGTATCTGCCACTCCTTTTTTTCCCTAGAGAGAGTGAGATTGTTAAGTAATTGACTGTATTCTGCTTCAAAAGTGCCTTTGCTTCACTGAGGGCCACGGTGATTTTCCCTCCCACCTAAATGGCTGATCCAGAATCCATTGAATTTAATGGAAGTCTCTCACAGGATTTACAGTTCTAACCAGATAGCATCCTTGAAGGTACATTGGCTTCAAAGGACTTCGATTACAATGGAGAAATGTTTTCCCGGGAAAACATACATTTCAGTAATAATACTTAGCTTGGATATAGTTCTTTCACTGTTCCAGCAATTCACATACATTACAATCCTTACGACAGCCCCATAAGGTAAGCCACTGTTATCTCCATGTTGCAAATAGAGGGGGGGGGAGCAGGGGATTGCTTAAGTCCACCTAGTGAGTTTGATGTAGAAGCAACGTGTGAACTGGGGCCTTTCAAATATCTTTGGCACTTCACATCTCATTTTCTTAGCTGTTACACTAGCTGACTGTAGGTCCAAGAATACATTAGATCTGTTGCCCTTAAGCTGGGATGCAAATAACAGAGGAAAATATGAAGAGCCAGAGGTGTCGCACTGGCAGAAGTTTCCACAACATGCTGAAGGAGCAGGCTATGTTTCAACATAAATTTAAAAGACTGCAGCATGATTCTGTGATATCTGCTCATAAGTATTTTTAAGATTCAATGGGGCTTTCTCCACAGGTACTCAGGAACCTGAAAAATAGCTTTTCTCTTCAGCAGTTACTTCAGTGGAAGCTTAAATGAATGAAAGAATGGTTAAAGGAAACAAGTGGACAGAATCAGATCCTATAGTGCAACTCTTTGGGCAAACAACCTTAAAAGCATCTATTCACATGACAGGTCTGCAGTAAGTGTTATGTCTTGAGAGACATAATGGTAAAAGCTTGAGCTAACATAGCTCATTATGCGGATTGTAAGTACTTACCAATGGCAGGGGTCATTTGGGGGGGACGCGGGGGGACGCCATCCCCCCGGGTGAGGTGCGGGAGGGCGGGGCCTGGAGCTCCCTGCTGGTGCCCACTGGAGGTCGCCGCCGGCTGTGGGGAGGACACACTTCCGGTGATGTCAGGGGGTTGGGCATATGCTAATGAGTTATGCTAATGAGTCCCCCTAGCTCTTTTTCTACGAAATGACCCCTGACCAATGGTGTGTATTCTGAAGGGAATGGGTTTGATTGGACGTTATGTAACGATTGTGATTGGATGTAACAAACCTAATGTGATTGGTTGTTGTGCAACATTGTAGGTGTGGCTATCTCAGCCAGAATTGTATATAAGTTGCCGTTTTGCCTATGGAAGTTGTCTAGCTGGTCTAGCACCTACAAGGCTGAGCCTTCATGCTGTTATCACTGAAATAAAGCTGAAATCACTTGTTGAACTGTTCCTCCGAGTTAAGTGTCATACTTAACAGTAAGGAAATGTGCTGGTCCGTGATGAACAAGTACAAAGAGTGGTCCTCAGTTCAACTAAATTTAAGAACTACAGGGCTAGGTGAATCTTATTCCTTTGGAAAAGTATTTGCTATTTGATGTAAATTGGTTAAAGCCAAAAACAGCTTGCATTTTTAGTAGTGTAAGTGGCTTCTGTGAAAACATTCGAGAACAGAACATTAATGAATGGAGCAAATTGACTGTGCAGGATGCAAACAACCTAGGGGAAAGAAATCACACATACTAAGGATATGTTTCTATCAGCTAATTTCCTTGAATTAGGAAACCCACACAGTTTACATCAAATCCCCAGCAATGGATTCACTGCAATTAATGCTTGAGTTGGTCATGGAGAAGTGAATTCCTTGTAGAAAACGGACTCCTGTCCCCCAGATATTCTGTGCAAAATTTGGCCAGATTTTCTATGATATGGGATATGCTGGTTGGGAAGAGATGCTTAGCGGTGGATTCATTTATGCTTAAATATCCTAGGCAAGTGTCTGGAGATGTGTTAGCAAGTGGCTGTTCGTTAAATTCAGTTTCAGTGGATGTAGTAAGTAAATCAGTTGTGCTTTATAAAAACAGTAGGAGATTAAAGATGGATGCCTGCTTTAAAAAAGCAAATACATACTGGACTAGCCTTTGATCCAGGGTTACCAACCATTAGCCGCAACACCGGGTCTCTGTTTGAGTTATGATGGGGGAATTAGCTAAAAGACGATTTGCTAGGGATCGTACTTCAACTATACCAGAGTCAGAACCTTCTTGGAGCTACACAGATGACAGACAGGAATTATCTTTTATGGAATTCATTAAGAAAATAACCCTAATACATTCAGTTAATTTAATAAAATATCACACAACACCACACACCAGAGAGCTAGGAAATAAAGGGGTGAAGTGATCTTAATGAGATCAGAGACAAAAGAGGGTGAAGTGCTGATGATGGAGTTATAGCTACCTTCCGAAGAGTCTGTGGTGAAAAGAAGCAGACTGCTTGGCTGGCAAGCACGTCTGAGAAGACCCAAAAGAGATGGGGGATCCAGCCGGTACATGTCCCAGGAGACTGAACCAAAGATTCCAGGTTTGGGGAAGGGAAGCCTTTGTTAGCAAGGCATTGTGCAATTGCAGATTCTTGGCTCCATTAATGGCTGGGCTATCAAGAGAACAATAACAACATTAGACTGTGGCCGGTGCGGTCCCAGTATCAAGTGGCAAAGTCTGGAGGTTTGATTGTAAGATGTAGAACTGGAATGCAGGTCTGCTGACACCCTTGGGATGTTGAGATTAAGACATGGTCTTTTCATAATGACAGTTACATGCCTGCTGTATCTGAAAAGATGGCTGAATGCATCAGAGAGACGGTCCTGGGCACATGGCTGGGCTAGCTGGCACTGCACACAGAGAGGGCTATACTTGCCCTATGCTAACTTTGGCTGGGGTACCATCCTTCATGTGGCAAAAGCTTCCCTTCCAAGTTCTGAGGCCTTGCCTGTGTGTCTCCCACTGCCCAGCACCTGGTCACTACGGGGACAGTTTACTTCCTTGTGTGCCCCTGGAGGAATAGCTGCTTGCTAACTGCCTGCCTTCCCCCGGCACTCCCTTTAAAATAGCATGTCCCAGATGATGGAGGTCTATGTGGTACAGAAAACCACTACCAGTACCAAAAGTTATAACGTGTTTATTAAAAAGAAAATATTCACAAGCATACCTTGAGCACAGCACTAGACTGAGCAAGGGATCTAAAAGAAATGGGTAAAATGCAAAGTATCTGTCCCTCTCTCTCTACATGCCCTATCAGGAGTTAAAATATAGGACAGGCTTTAGGAGTTCTAGATATCTATAGCGTTACCATTACCTTGAATCTTGCTCCAGCTCTTTAGGTGAGCACATGGTCAATGGCTGCCTTGTGCTCTCATGGACTCAGCATCAGTGTTCCCTCTAAGCTGAGTTAGTGTGAGCTAGATCACAGTTTTTTAGCCTCCAGCTCAGACATTTCTGTCTTAACCCAGGAAGGATGGCTCCAGAGCAAACTAATTTATGCTGTAGTCAAATCACTTGCTCACTACTTTAATGCCAGTAGTTCACAAAGTAGAATTTTTGCTTACAAGACTCCACTGTTTGGGGGAATATTGCTCAGCATCCAAGGAAAGAGACCTCCTCTTTTCTGTAAGGAGTTTTTTTATCATATCTGTTTCTCCACCCAGTGACCAGGCCAGAGAAACTGTTCCTGAAAAGTCTAGACATTTCCTTCCTGGAGTCCCTCTAGCATTTAATTCCTCCAAACTTCTGTTCCGTGCTAGGAGAAAGGGGGAGACCATGACCCACCCATTATCTCTCCTGCTAGATCTATTAGCATTTGTATGAAAGTGGGCTGAGGTACATCTGGAAAGCAATTGTTCTGACCTCCTCCCCTCCTGCCTGTTCTCTGCCCAGAGGAGGGGAAATGTTTAAAATGCAAAGTGGAGGTTTTGCTCATGTCAAACCTCCCAGAAAAAAAAAATATTCACAAAAGTATAAAGATTTTTCACATTCATCTTATTTATTTGATAGAGCTTAAACCTTAGAAGTTGGTTTTTGGTGAACAATACCTTTAAGCATATCTTTTAAGCCCAGTTTCTCCAGATTCCTATGGGAAACACAAATCATTTAGCACTATTGGGAATGACCCTGACAGTCTAGATGGGGGATGCACAATAGTGACAAGCATCATCATCTCCTTCATTTTAGCTAGCTGTATTGACAGAGTTTGAAGACAGTGTGATTGTTGCTTAGTTCTTACTTGCAATGGAGATTCCACATAGCACAGGATAATCTGTTCTCTCACCCCATTAACCATTATTTTCCTTTCACACCAGATGCAGATTGCATATCTCCCATTAGTGTTGTTACACCTCCATCGTGATTCTCTGCTCATTTTTATTATTTGGTGTATGCCTAGCAGTCCTCAAGAATACTGCAATACTATACATTTTGAAAAAAAGAACCTGTGTATTAGCACAGGGCTGCTCCATAATAACACAGTACCTGAATCCTTTGGTAATGCTGATTGCTGGCAGGTACTGGGTATTCCTCTGTGGTCATCTACAGTGAAAAGACTAATTGGCCTCCTAATCCTTGGGACAAGGGGAGAGAGCACTTCAGAAAATTTTCAAATGCTAATCGAGGGAGGCCATTGCAGAACTGGAAGTTTATGAAGTGCTCTGCATTCAGTACATCTGCTGGAGTACAGAGAGAACTGAACTTTAATTCATTATCTGCTGCTGTTTGTTGAAAAGTGACTTTTCTTTTACTTTTGATATGTCCTCATGGACCAGCTACACAGATCACGGTTTAAGAATCACTTGGATACTGAATAAAAGTAAGCCTGCGTATCTCAGAACACGCTTTATCAATGAATGGGAATGCAATATTAAGATAACAACTGTAATGTTTTTAGTGATAGACTGATGGCATTTTGACTTTATGTTACTTTAATTCAAATATATGTAGAATAACGAATGAGATATTTTTAAAAAATCCTTTGGAATTTTGGCTCAGCTCCATCGTTATGTATAGAGATAATTGACAATCTGGGTTAAGAAAGCAAGAGAAGAAAAGATTTGGTAGGCAGACAGAACATACAACGGAAGACTGCATACATTAACTAGCTCTGATAACAGCCCCAACTGATTTCTTTGCAATACTATCTAAACCATATGGAATGCATTTGTGTCCTCAGAAATGCTCTTATCTATATTCTGTGCAGACTGAATCTGAGAGGGGCATTTGATGTTGCTGAAAGGAAAAAAGTCTTGAGTCGTTATCAGAAGTATATCCATGGCATTTCAGTAGCAGCCTAACAAGGGACAGATAATAAGAGCTCTCACCCAGACGTACCTGCACAGAAGGCATCGTTAACATGAAAGTGCTGTTGTCCACTAAACCCCCCCCCCCAAACACTGGGTGGATGGAAACATATTTAAAACTTTTATTGTGCCTCTCCCCCCAATCTCTTGCTCATTTATGGCAGCCTCTCTCTCTCTGCTTTTTATCCATCTGTGTTCCTAAAGCCGAACTATCCCAGACATGTGCATTAGCTGTGCTTGGATGCTAAAGCTGATATTTCCCTCCAAGGTACAAAACTGCTAATGGTTTTTGTTCCCAACCTAGATTGTGTCAGTGGAGGAAATCTAATGAAACTAGTTTGCAAACGAGAAAAAGCTGAGTATCTGACAGTGCTGATCACCTGTTAGGCAATTGGAAAAAGAGGAAGAAAGTGCTAGACTGAGCTAGGCACCCACTCTTCCTCCTTTTCTGCCTGGAAAAAAAGGGCCATTAAAATTAAATGATCTGGTAAACATGCATTTGCCATTCCAGGTGAACCAGGCTTGCCATCCCCTGCCCCGAGCTCCCGCTGCCCATTGCCACTTTAAGTCAGTAGCATTGGTGAAACCACACAAGCCTGTCCCCGTGTGGAAAACACGATGTATTACTTGAATAGGTAGTTGTAGACCTGGAGGTGAAAACAGAGTTGAAAAATAAATCACACTGGAAAAGATTCAATGTGAGGCACTAATTTATTTATTGAAATATTTATGTCTCTATCGCACAATTGCACTCATATCACACGCTAGCAAGGTCATGCTCAAGATCCTACAAGCTAGGCTTCAACAGTACGTGGATAGAGAACTGTCAGAAGTACAAGCTGGGTTTCGAAGAGGTAGAGGAACTAGAGAACAAATTGCCAACATTCGCTGGATGATGGAGAAAGCAAGAGAGTACCAGAAAAACATCTACTTCTGCTTCATTGACTATGCTAAAGCCTTTGACTGTGTGGATCACAACAAACTATGGCAGGTCCTTAAAGAGATGGGAGTACCAGACCACCTCACATGTCTCTTGAGAAACCTGTATAAGGGCCAAGAAGCGACAGTTAGAACCGGATACGGAACAACTGATTGGTTCAGCATAGGAAAAGGAGTACGACAAGGATGTATACTGTCACCTTGCTTATTTAATATATATGCAGAGTACATCATGCGAAATGCTGGCCTAGATGAATCACAAGCAGGAATTAAGATTGCGGGGGAAAAGATCAACAACCTCAGATATGCAGACGATACCACTCTAATGGCAGAAAGTGAAGAGGACCTAAAGAGCCTCTTACTCAGGATAAAAGAGGAGAGTGCAAAAGTGGGCTTGAAGCTCAACATCAAAAAAACTAAGATCATGGCATCCGGCCCCATCACTCCTTGGCAAATAGAAGGGGAAGTCGTGGAAGTAGTGACAGACTTCACGTTCCTGGGATCCCAGATCACCGCAGACTGTGACTGCAGCCATGAAATTAAAAGACGCCTGCTCCTTGGGAGGAAAGCGATGGCGAACCTAAACAGCATGATAAAAAGTAGAGACATCACCCTGCCAACAAAAATACGCATGGTCCAAGCAATGGTATTCCCAGTAGTCATGTATGGCTGCGAGAGTTGGACTATAAGGAAGGCCGAGCGCAGAAGAATAGATTCTTTTGAACTATGGTGCTGGAGAAGACTCTTGAGAGTCCCTTGGACTGCAAAAAGATCAAATCAGTCAATCCTAAAAGAAATCAACCCTGACTGTTCCCTGGAAGGCCAGATAATGAAACTGAAGCTCAAATACTTTGGCCACCAAATGAGAAGGGAGCACTCACTGGAGAAGACCCTGATGCTTGGAAAGATTGAAGGTCAAAGAAGACGGGGACGGCAAAGGATGAGATGGTTAGACAGTGTCATCGATGCAACGAACATGAAGTTGAGCAAACTTCAGAGGATGGCGGAAGACCGGAAGGCCTGGAGGGAGCTGGTCCATGGGGTCGCAAAGAGTCGGACTCGACTGTGCGACTGAACAACAACAAATAGAAATATTGATTTCTAAAAGTCCATGCCTTCTCCTGTGATTACATTGTGATAACATGCTGTGCCGTGTTTCCTCTTGCTAACCACATGGTAAGGCCAAATGGCCCCGATAGCCATGCCATAAACCCACATTCTTTCACACTTTCATGCCAAAAGCTAGGCCCACATGCAAGAAGTCACGTAAGCCATGAAGTACCTGGAAACTAGGTCAATTGCTTGCAGGCGTAGCCTCCAAACTTCTAGCCATTTCTGTGTTGCAGCTATGGCAACCAACAATTGGACACATCTATGTCCACTCGCAATTGGTTAATAGCCACATCTAATTTGTGACTGGAATTGGACTTTAATTGATTGATCCCAATGAGAGAGAGTCTCTTGCTTTCTTGCTCTCTGCTCCTGTTCTCTCTGCTTGTTTTATTGCACCTGAAATGCAGCCCTTGAGGGACAAAGGACTGGTTTTGTGAATTGGACCACATGGTTGAGCAAAGATGGATTTTGCCTTCAAAATCCCTTAGACTGTTTGGATATTCCTGAACTTGGTAAATATGTATTTTTTACTGTGTAGTTAAGGCAAATTGCCTTAGGCTTGTTATTTTGGTAAACTCTGGTAGTCTGTGTTAAGCTCTGAGTAGAGTTGCTGAAGTGTTAAGCCCTAGATGCCAGCTGAGAGTTTTGAATCTCTGCTCTGAGCTGGAGGGGGCTCTAGTTAAAAGAGGTTCTGGTGGCACATTGTTCTGAAATCCAGAGAGGGTATAGCCTACCTCTTGGGTTGTTGTTTAATGTACCGTAAAGGTACAGGGTTCCCTCCAATCCCTAGACAGGCCTGGGTGGGCTAATCCTGTACAGTCTCCACCTTGGGTATCAACCCCCCAAGATCGGTAGCTGTGGGGATTTGACATCTAAGGAGGTAGGGATTTCCACAAACACAAAATTATTAGTGATTGAATAGGTAGAGTATGAGACAGTATAATGTCATCACACATATATGAAATATAGAAAGCATTGCAAAAAATGACCTTTGCCTGCATTGCAAGACTGCAAATATACTTTGACATAAGAAGATCTAACAACAACAAAGAAGTACTGTACTGGCAGAAAACAGCAAGTAAAAGGACCTTCTCCCTACAGTTGTCCATCTCCTCTTTGCAAACCCGTAGCCGTAACGCTAAGTGCACAATAAGTAGTTGCACAGGATGCCCTTTTTCTTTTTTGAAAAGAGGGCAAATTGTATGACATAACATTTTATACCTGAGCACTGAAAAGTACTGGTACAGCAAATGTTATAACCAAGAAGAACATAGCTGTTATCTCTAAAGTACAGGACCATCTTTAAATTATAGTGTACTTTTTACCACCCTGCATGTTTCCTTTCATTGCACCAGATTTAGGAAATAGGTCAGGCATCTGTAAAAAGTATTATTAGCAAAGTTACAGTACAATCATGAGCAGAGTTATACACTTCACAATGGAATTAGCGGGATTGTGCTGTTTCTGTGTAGGATGATTTTTTCCTTCATACATAACATATTCTGTTAATATGATTTTTTTCCTTCATACACAAGTTTTCATTTTTTCCAGAGTTTTCTGTGCCGCATGGGGGAGTCTGATCATTGATAGGACATCCCCAGCCAGTGGCTGGGGGGACTTGGCAACAGCAACCCTAGCCATTAAGCTCCCCATTGGCTAAGCATGGAATATGAGTCATAACCATTTTTCTTGCTGAGGAATGAAGAAAGATAATTGTGGTTTGAAGATAAAGTGGGTGTTTGTGCGTGGGACAAGTGGAAGTAAACATTTTGAATCCAGAGATGGCTGATAGCATTGTTAAGAGATTTGTGGACCAAAAGAAGTTATTGAGTGTCAGGAAGTTTTGCTGATGCTTTGGGACTGCTGTAGCTGACAATGACAGTGTGCTTATTTTTGTTACTCATAGCTCTTGCTCTGCCTCTGCGTTTGTAAATAAACAGATTGTTATGTTGAATGCTCACTTCTCCACAAAGAGAACTAAGTTAAGGTCCGCCTTCTAAACTCTGCTCTCTTGACTCCCCACGCACAGAGCTGAGCTGGGCGGCAACTGTAGCTGCAGCGACACACACTAAATAATCCATTTTCAGTGCATTTTCCAACTGGATTTTGCCAGTTCACACAGTAAAATCCAGTTGGAAAGTGCACCGAAAGTGGATTGAAAATGGATTATTTAGTGTGTGTGACCGCAGCCATCATTGCTTCTGGAAATCCCTCCCCTTGAAGTTTGCCATGCACCTACCTTATTGTCAATTAGGCACTTGGCCAAAATATTGCAGGCTTTTTCACTGAAGGGTTATCCAAGCCTTATAGTTGTTATTTTTATGGCTTGCATTTGATCTGAGTACTGTGTTATGACTACTGTTTTATATTTGCTGCTAAAATGGTTTATTACTGTTTTTATGCTGCTAGAGAGTTCTAAGTTAGTTTTATTACTGGTTTTATTATTGCTGTTTTTATATTTGTATATCTTTATGATATTATTATTAAACAGTATTTATTTTGATAAGCTGTCTCAAGCAAGTCTCTGAAGAGGTTCCCTATACAATTCTAAATAAATGAAGGCCACGCTGAATCTCCCACTAGTTTTATCTATTTTGGAAAACATGTGGTGGTAGAATAGGCTGTTTGTCAGGCAATTTCGCAGAAGTGCTTAACCTAAACAGCACATTCCTGTTTAGAAATAAATCTTATTGGCTTCATTGCAACTAACTTCCAAGCAAATTGTGCAAGAAAGAATATGAATCTAGGAATGTTATACCTTGGATCTTGGCTGATGGTGGAAAAGGCAGGCAGTTAATAGAAATCAGTGCTTCCTCTAGTCCGTGATCCAGGAAGTTATTCTGCAATAAATGGCACAGCTCAGGTAAGTGTTTAGGACAGATATTTATGATATCATCCTGGTCCCATTTCCTCAACAAAGAATTTCAAATTACAAAGGATAATGATTTCCTCTTGGCCGTCTGGATATAGCAAGTCAATCTCCAGTTCTGCTTCATGCCCATCAGATAATAAGAATCTTACCCCACCTCCTGTTCGCCACACACTAAATAATCCACTTTCAATCCACTTTCAATGCACTTTCCAACGGGATTTTACTGTGTGAACTGGCAAAATCCAGTTGGAAAGTGCATTGAAAGTGGATTATTTAGTGAGTGTGACCACGGCCTTCAAGTTGCTTTGCACTGGGAAAGAAGGGTTAAAGGTCCTGTGGTGTAGAAGCAGACAGAGAACCACAGTGTTGTGTATTGTGTTACTTGTAAGTGCAGAATGCCTGAGATTCAGCCACAAGCTCTATTGACTCTTGTATTGTGTTACTTGTAAGTGCAGAATGCCTGAGCTTCAGCCACAAGCTCCATTGACTCTTGGTATCCTGAAATCTGCGCGGTGTCAGGAGACAGACCAATCAGGACAGTAGTTGACATTTGGTGGGAATAATTCCTGTTGGTTCCAAGCACTGGTTATTGATTGGATATTATTGTTCTAGGGGGTGTGGTTTTCCTTGGTTCAAGTTGTATATAGTTGGGTCGTTCTGTGTGTTTGCTGCTGTGTTCTGAGTGGAATAAACAAATCACTTTTGAAAAGAGCTGCCTCAAGTCCAGTACATAATACTGGTGACGAGGATGGGATCTTGTGCGTAGGCAGCCCCACAGAACCTGAGCTGATCACTGCCGCGGGCAAGGAATTGTCACCTTGGCCCACCAGAGCAGCAAGAGGGACACAGCCACCTGCTGCTCCAGCGCGGAACTACAATGGCTGCCAAGGACCACTTCAAACCATTCGATTCGACTATGGAGGATTGGGACACCTACATCGCCCAGTTTGAGTTCTACATTACCATTCAACAAATTACAGATGCCAATATCAAGAAAGCCATTTTTCTCAGCGTCTGTGGCAAGAACATCTTCTATGTAATTAAAACATTAGTTGTGCCTGCTGTCAAGGACACTGTGTTCATCGCAATCAAGGCCAAACTAAGTGACCATTTTTCACCTAAGCCTTCTGAGATAGCATGTCGGCACGCATTCCACAAACGTGACCAAGCTCAAGGAAAGTCCGTTGCTGAGTACGTGACTGCACTTCAGAAAACAGCGTGGTAGTGCAACTTCACAGTCTTAAACGAGAGACTCCACAACAGGCTAGTGTGCGGCCTTCGGGACGAAAAGCTACAATGGTGGGTGTTTGCCCAAAAAGAACTTACATTCCAAATTGCTTATGAAGAGGCAATATCTGCAGAAACTGCTGACCAATTGACCAAAGAAGTCCAGAAGTCCAGAACTACACCAATGCCCCACAAGTTGCAGCCGGTGCATCAGGGGTACCTGGAAGAATCTGACAGTGAGGATGACTCAGTCCACTGAACACAGACCGAGAGGCGCAAGTGCTCCAGCCTACAATCCATTACCAGATCACCATGCGCCAGCTGCGGGGGTGACCATGTGCACTGTAAGTGTTGGTTCCATGAGGCTCAGTGTCATGATTGCGGGAAGATTGGACACCTCGCCTGGGACTGCTGCTCATTGAAGGCCAAGACGTCACCTAGAACATCACGTAGTAGGCGTCATCATTGTCAAGGGATACTACTGCGTCTGCTGACTGTCACTCGACAAACAACTGCATCTACCATTCATCTGTGTCACGCACAAATCTACATACAAAGAACAAGATTGAGGTGACAGTACTCCTAAACAACGTTCCCTGCGAAATGGAGGTCAACTCAGGGTCGGCGCTCACTATCATCTTAATGCAGACTCTACACCGACTTTTCCCCAAATGGAACAAACGTCAACTAGAACCTTGTGACCTTCAGTTAACTGATTTCCAAAGACAGCACATTCCCATTGTGGGAAGAGGTAAATTCACGGTATGCTACAAAGACTTTTACGGTCAGCCGAGCATCCTAGTAGCGGAAGGGCATCGTCCCAGTCTCCTGGGATGTGATTGGTTTGATGCGCTGGGCATCCGCCTTACAGGGGTCCAGCAGATCAGGTCCCTCCAGTTCCCTCGCCAAAAACAATTCGTTGGTCAGCCTTCCTGTCTGCCTACAGCTATAAACTGTCCTACAGGCTGGGAAAAGCCATCAGCCACACCGATATACTCAGCCGCCTACCTATTTGGAAACCAACACTCGACCCATCCCCTGCCTGCAACATCATGGCCATGGAGGAGCTTCCGCAGCCACTGCTTCATGCCGCTGATGTTGCCTCGTATTCCGCAAGGGATCCCACAATTCCCTGGGTCCTCAACTGGGTGTGGAGGCGGTGGCCATCCAGCAGTCAGGCCCCTGAGTTCCAGGTTTTCAAGAAGTGTCATTCTGTATGTTTGCTGCTGTGTTCTGAGCGGAATAAACAAATCACTTTTGAAAAGAGCTGCTTCAAGTCCAGTACATATTACAGAGATTTCTGTTATTTTGGGCAAGTGAAACAAGGGTGACAAAGGGCTCCTCTTTCTCCTGATAGTGAAAAACAGGCCCTTCAGTTGTCCTTTCCCTTGCTGCCTCTTATGCACGGCAGGAGCAGAAGTGACACTCTTTCTGGCAATTATACAAATTAAGCATGCTAGAACAGTCAGGCTGATTTGCATAATATGCAAAACATCTTGCTAAGATAGATGGGCCTTAGATAAGACAACCCTGTCAGCTGAAAAGCAGATCTTTGACCTGGATAAATGAGTTATGCTTGATGGTAACCCTAGGATTTTGAGAAGCCCTTTTAAACAACTGCCAGCTACAGGAGATTACACTTAGCGATATCCTTGAGGTGCAAAGCAGAATTTTACTGGAAGGCAGAGAAGGAGAACACAGGGACAACTGAGAAAAGAGCCGAGATAGCAGAAGAGGGACTGAAAATGACAGAAGCTGACACAAAAATATAAACCTGATAAAAAATGTAGGGAGGTAGATTAAACTATCCCTTGCATATATAAATTGAGATTGCATAAATTTCCTTCTGAAAAAGAGCACGCAGACAGTTGTAAATCATTAAATGAGTCAGGCATGGGAACTAGTGATAGGTGAACTCCTTATCTCATCCCTGGATTTAATCCGTTCGCGGGGAGGGCGGGGTATAAATACAATTAAATAAATAAATAAATAATCAGAATTGGGCTCAGCAATACAAGCCAAACAATGGAAAATAGCTTGTTTTATGAGCCAAATTCTAAAATCTGGAAAACCCCATAATGCCTCCACTACCATTATCAGGAGCACTATCAGGTTTTTTAATGCCCTCCTGTGAGACCCAGAACCCACCCACGGGAGTCTCCCTCAAGCTCCTTTGCCTGTCTGCAGTGGCTTCTTTCCCCATCGCTGTTCTATGAATACTGTTATGTCAATGTCTTAGGTGGCAGAGATCCCAGGGCAACTGACACTGTTATTTTGGATGTCAAGGGCAGTGGAAATTATGGCCCTTTTCAGGAGTCACATCTGACCGCACATACAGGACAAGGATGCTACATGTGATCCTGCCAATACGCATAATTGCCATTTCTTATGAAAGGGGCAGTGCACGTCTGTTCCAACTTTAGAACATGTGTACCAGATCCCAAATTAATCTGTAGTCTGGTAGATATGTATCCAGGTGGAAAATCCATGTGTTGCCCCTCTACAAAGAAATGGTGGTTGCATATATCAGGTGGTTTGCATGTAGCATATTCATTCTGTACCTGCAGGTTCACTTCCAGTAATATAACAACTGAACAGATCTAGAGCGCCCTAGGTGTCTTGGTGCCAAAATACCTGATGCCTCACTAGGAATGTAAGATGCACCAGCAAAATTACAGTTCCCAAAATCCTTGGCATCTAGGACACTGTTATTGAAGTGTTCTAGGTACTAGGGAGTGGGGAGCAAGAGAACTTTCTATTACTGATGTTCATGAAGGTGCAGCAGTAGATGTTAGGTCACTGTAGTGCATATTTTGAATCGGGAAATTACCAGACTAATAGGAGCTATCCTGCAAATGGGCATGTGATGGATGAAAGGCAGGGGGGAAAAGAGCTGCTGTTACAGTTATGATGATGGAAGGGGACATTGGCATCTCTGTGACTGGTGAAGGTGCTTTTTTCCAGACAGAGAGCATCCTTTACAACTGGCTGTGAGAACAACTAGCCCTTTGATGTATTAACACCTCTTGATTGGAGGGTCTTTGTTCTGGCAGGACAGCCCAAGGGCCCTGGAAGGGGGGGGGGTCTGAAAAGGGGAGCTATTCCTTTGTCTCTGTGTGTGTTTGGCATTGGTCAGGGGAGTGGTATCTACTGTGCATTTTGACATGAAGGATGAGAAAGGGGAATGATGCTAAAGAGGTTTGCAGACGCACTAGGGACAGGGACATCCTGTAGGTAACAAAGACCAGGTATCCCATGGAACCTAGTTAGTAACATTCCTTCTGGGTTTTTTTTTTGCTTAGTGCACTTAGATCTGTTCTGTGTAGTACTTTGAATTTGCTCACTGTAGAAATAAAGTTGTTTAATTACAGAGTCTCTGCAAATGTTCTTACTCACCTGTTTTGGCTGCTTGGCATGCCACAGTAATACACTCCTGTGATATCAACCTTGGGTGAGGTCTGGATTTTATTTGAAGTGATAGCAGTGACAGGAAAAGGGAGAGCAAGACAGTGGCCGGCCTGCCCCATGTAGGTGACAGAGTTCATGACAGGGCACCAAGATCTATAGGAACGCTTTCATGGAAGTAAGCCCCAGTGAATAAAATAGGACTTACTTCTGAGTAGATTTACTTAGAATTGCTCCCTGTATGTACTGTGGTATATTTTGTGTTCGTTTCTAAGTTTACTATCAATAGCAACCACACTTGCACTGAGCATTTGGATGAAATGGTAATAATCAAGCATATTATCATATGAAACCACCTGAGGACAAGTTTCTTATGACTCTCATAAAAATGTGTGTGCTATTTTGGACCACATAATTAAGGGTCTTGTAATACAGATCTGTTAGGTTGGTTTTGGCTCAAGAAATTGTAGACGTTTATTCAGCATTTTCTGCATGCCTAGGTAAATTATGAGTAAGGATAATTAGAAACCAGAATTTGCCTCTCAAATTGATTTCATGCTCTACTCAGTTTTTTGGCAGTCATCAAACATCTTAGGTCTCGATTAATTTATCTGAAGTCAGTGGATGTACTCTAGAACAAGAAACTTGAGAATGGCAGCCCATACGTGCACTTCTAGGACTGATGACTTTTCATATGTTAACTAATTAACATAGCAAGCTGTGCCCGGGGAATACTCTGAGTATGTTAATACACATAAAATTGAATCAGTACAGATGTATTACCCCCAAAAAACCCTGCCCTCAAACTCAACCCAGATATGTTAAAGATCCATTTTGATAACACTTGCTTTCAATCAGCAGTACAAATAATGTTTTCCCCCCTTGATTAATGTTTTGCTTGTTGTTTTACATTATTTTACAGCAAGTGCACATTTACAATTTAAAAATTATTTTCTTAGGGAAAATTTGGTCAGAGACACAAGTTATTTTCAGACCTTATCATTTAGAATGCATGAAATTTGTGATTACCATTCACCGCTTATTTACTCAAAATACATTATAGGTAGGCTTGAAGATGATTAGCAATGGCATGCAAAGTAAGCATTAATAGTTTTCAAAAACAGGCTTGCTAAAAATAGCACATCATCATCAGGGGCCAATTATTATCAGATGCTCTATGATGTACAGAAGAACACCGTTCTAGAACTTTTGGGATTAAGGGTTGCTGCCTCATGCATTTTGTGGCAGTAAATCTCACTAAGGAGCTGTGGCTAATAAGAACATTCAGTCAGAAATGTTTTAATCAAGATCTGATCTGAACTATACTAATTTGTAGACTTTGTAAATGGTCAGAAACACAAACACAATTATTCCTGAAAGCTGGAAGTAGTTAGAGATCTTCCAGCTGGCTTATTTTGGTGTCTGCTGACTGATTTCATTTGGATGGATGGGGCAGATAGAGGAGACAGTGGTCCTTTCATCTCATCAGATCTGCACATGACAGGGACTAGCCAGAAGAGTTAGCCCATTTTCTTGCTAAACAGGATCATTCCAGTAACACTTTGATGGTTAGCGTCTTCAGTTTCTGACAAACAAAGGCCCTGTTCACACTAGACGTTTTGGGCCGGGAGAGGGACGGATCGGGGCCGCAGCAAATGGGTGCGATCCCACAGCAACATCTGGGAATTGTGCTGCGCCCGTTCCCAGCCCGTTCCCAATCCGCCCCTCCCGGCCAAACCCCGCAGCAAAAAAGATAGGTGGTTCTTTCCAAAGGGCCGCATCACTGCTGGCCGTGAGATCGCCGGCGCGTCTTGCCGCTGCCGCATCCCCGCCCCCCGGCCGTACTGCGCATGCTCGAGCATGCGAAGTTCGGCAGCCTCCCCCTCCCAATCGTCTCTTCCTCCCCGGCATCTGATCATGCTGGGGAACAACGGCGCCACGGCTAAGAGGATCGTGGGATCCCGCCGCGGTGTCTCTTTTTTGGTGCGGCTTTTAAAAGCCGCGCTTTGCCCAGTGTTTTCCCTGCCGTGTGGCAGGGGCTATAGTACTCTTGCACAGATTTTGAAGCATTCCCAGTTTCTTTATCATACCTCCACAAGAAGTATTAATGTATTCATGAAGTTTGTTACCCCAACCCATGAGATTCCAGGACCAGAGATTTAATTGTCAGTTGGATCTCTCTTTTCTGACCAAGCTGATATATGAATAGATGAAAATGCAATTATTAATTGAGAGGATTCTGTATAACCACAGTTCGCAAACACCCAAGTTAGTCTGTTATCTGGGACTGGGATGTTTGCATGCCAGCACAATATCCACAAGGGCAATGGATCTCTGGTGTGCAAGCTTAGTAAACATAGCTGCTTTGCGTGGGTTGTGGTATGACGCTGAGCCCTTGCGAAGTCATATAGGAAAGCTCTTTGTCTTGCAAGCATATTTAAATCAAAACGTATTCTGGTGTACTGAAGTGTTTTTACCCAAGCTGGGCTTTGCTACACAATGTCAGGCAGGTGGGAGAAAAATGCTAAATGAAACAGAGTAAACAAGGAATTCAGGGAACAGGAATAGATCCCTTTACTTGTGCATACCATATATGTGTTTTTTTTAAAAAAGACCCTCTGTAATAAGCTAGGATTCAATCATACTGAAATAAAAGTAAATGTAATAGTTTACAACCAAACATACACAGTATTCTCCCATAGGGTTGCCAGTTCTGGGTTGGGAAAACCTGGAGATTTTGGGGGTGGAGCCTGAGGAGGGCAGGTTTTAGGGAGGGGAGGGACTTTAATGGGTTATAATGCCATAGAGTTCATCTTCCAAAGCAGCCATTTTCTCTGGGTGAACTGATTTCTGTCACCTGAAGATCAACTGTAATAGTGGGAGATCTCCAGCTGCCACCTGGAGGTTGGCAGCCCTATTCTCCCAGCTTCTCTGACTGCTCTCTAAGTCCTACTGCCATACGCTGCTCCCTCCTAGCCAGCAGGGATCCTCTAGAAACTCCCATCCTCTGTGTTCCTATAAGGATGTGTCTTTAAATGACAACAGTCCCCAGATCCTCCACCTGCTGGGGGGGTGGAAAAAGCTCTGTTACTAACCCACTCATACCTGCTTGTGCTTTTGTGTCTTTTAGTTGCATATATTAGGTGGAAGCTTTCTCCTATCTGCCTACAGATAGGAACCCTCTTGGATAAAGGGTGTAATACATGAGAATTTTATTCCAATCTTGTATGAGAATTTTCATTCCAATCTGGTATGGGGGAGAGTATGAAAGTAATCCAGAAGCATGTCTTCCATTGAAACCAGCAGAAACACCTATTGGATTGCCTTCCTAACTGATATTAAAGTATCCAGCTCTGCTTTTTAAAGCAACGTATACCCCAATTTTAGCCTGCTGTCATCAGATTTCAGAAGCTAGGCAGGGTCGACCCTGTTATTATTTGAATGGAAGACCACCAAAGAAGTCCAGGGTTGCTGTACAGAGGCAACCAATGGTAAACCACTTCTGACAGTCTCTTGGCTTAAAACCCTGTGGGGTCGTCATGAGCCAGCTGTGATTTGACAGCACTTCCACCACCACCGTGTTGCAACTGCTGGTTGTTGTTGTTTTTGAACACCTAATGTCAATCTCTTGTCGGGTTGCCAGCTCTTGGTTAGGAAATGCCGGGAGATTTGAGGCGTGGAGCCTAGGGAGGATGGAGTTTGGGGAGAGAAGGGATCTCAGCAGGGTAAAATGCTATACAGTCAACCTTCTGATGGTGTCATTTTCTCCAGGGGAACTACTGTCTGTATTCTGGAAGTCAGTTGTAATTTCGAGAGATTTTCAGGCCCCAACTGGAGGCTGGCAACCCTCATCTCTTGTCTCAAATGAGGATCTTTGTATGACACATGAATTCATCACATTCACACTTTACATACATGTAGGGTTGCCAAATCGATTTGACTCACCGGCGGGGGAGGCTGCTTCCCGTCCGGGAGTCGTCCTAGTGCGTGTGCGCGCGCGCGCCGCCGGAGCATCACCGGAAGTGACATCACACGCTGGGCGGGGCCACACCATTTGAGGGGGAAACAAAGAGTTTTCCCCTCAAATGGCTGCCATTTGAGGGGAAAACTCTTTGTTTTCCCCTCAAATGGCATACATGAAATATGTGATTAGTAACAATATATCTCTAAGGTCCTGGTCACACGGAGAATTTGCCGCACGAGAAGCACGACTGCCGGGTGGATTAAAAGGGCACGATCATAAGGCAACATCTGGCAAGTGTCACGTCTCCAACCCGTAGCATCCGGCCAAAGATGCGGAGTTAAAAAGAAGCTGGGAAAGTGTAGTAATATCCAAAAAACACAGGGCGTGGACGGGCGTCTGATCGCGGAAGTGCCGGTATCCCATCGCATCCGGCGCCGTCTGCGTCCCACCGGATGTTTTTTTGTAAGCTTCCATGGTATGTGCACAAACGCGCACGCACAAACGCAGTACTGCTTCGTTGCCACGCTTCGCCATCACCGTGTGATCGGCGGCTGACGGCCTGAGCACGGAGCCTCGGGGGAACATTGGATTGTGATACCCCGCTTCATTTTGCTCCGGAGCAAAAAGCCTCACTCCCCCCCCCCCCCGGCTAATCCAGCCTCCCCCCCCCCCCCCCGGATTATCTCGCTCGTGTGACCAGGGCCTAAATCTGCTTTTTAAATGATACTGAGAATGAAATAACCAGCATACTGTTGGTGGATGTAAGAAAAGAAGAAATCACACAGGTTTGGACGAGTAGAGAAAATTCTGAGCTTGGAGACTAGACCCTCAGAGTGGAATTATTTTGCAGAAATGCAACCAGGATTCATGTGCTTCTGTTTATATGTACATACTGATTATCTGGTCATTGGTGATTTTATTACAGTTCTTAATAGCAGCACTGTGGTGAATGGCTAGACTGTTTGTCATGGAAACATTATTGAGTAAACAAACTGAATTTGCAGTTCAATACCAGCACATTTCCCAGGTCTGCCTCAGAGGTGGGCTATCAAGAGACTTCTCTGTTGTGTTTGATGGTGAACTATTGGGAACTGACTCATCCTTGGAATGCTTAAATGCTTAACAAGTGGTCTCTGACTATGGATCACGTTAAACAATTTGCTCTCTGTACAGCATGGTAATTGTTGGGTTTCCAATAATTTTCTGTGTAGGATGAAGTTTACAAGAGCAAATCAAACTGTTATATTACATAAGCTGTAAAAAACTGCTCAACTGTGACTTATACTCTGAAACTGCAATAAGGAATCAAATAAATTAGGGGGACTATCCTGCCATTTTCAGTTTGTTTCTGAATTTTTAATACCCTCTTTCTTTTCAGATATATGTTTTCTCATTGGGACAGACGTGTTGTTTCCTTATCTGCCAAAATATCTGTGCCTGCAAATACAGTACAGTGGTAATGGGGCTCCCACATGGCAGGTTTCCCTGTCCCAGTCCCCTAACAGCAACCATTCCTGTCCTGTGTCACTGGGACTTTATGTATTTTTTTAAAAATAAGCAACTGAATGTATTGTTGTAACAGTGTGACAATCTGTGTATTGGGTTCTCTGAATCCCCTACTTTCATTTTTTAATAGTCTCTAGCAGAGTTCCCCCTAGCTGAGTTAGTGTGAGCTAGCTCACAGTTTTTTAGCCTCCGGTGCACACATTTTTGCCTTAGCTCAGGAAGGATGGCTCCAGGGCAAACTCCTTTATGCAGTAGCCAAATCGCTCACTCACAGCTTTAATGCCAGTAGCTCACAAAGTAGAATTTTTGCTCATAAGACTGCACAGCTTAGAGGGAGCATTGGTCTCTAGCCACTTCCATTGTGGAGATATATGGGGAAAGGCATGTCTCTGCAATTAAAGGGGCTATGAATCTACATTTAAAAATGAAAGCTGAGAATTCAGAGAACAACAACAAAAAGAGCTCCCCATGGCAGGAGTGGGGGAAGATGGCTGCTGTGTAGGACTGGAAAAATCCAAACTCTCCTACCAACATGGCAGCTTGCCTAGGTTTCTCTCTCTCTCTCCTGTGAAAGACCTTTATCTGAGACCTGAGAGAACAGCTGCCAGTCATAGCAGACAAGAAGGACCTTGTGAGACCAAGGATCTGACAGTCCAAGGCAGCCTCATATGTTCAGTTGCCCTGCAATTATAAAAGAAGATGCCTTTCTCAACTCACTCCTCCCTCCATACGATTTCCTATCTTTCTCTCTTGTCTTCTGAAGCAAATAGATAATTTAACATAGAAGGGAGGTTGGGTCAAGAGACCAGGAGAGGAGCAGAGAAGGAGAAGGTGTGGCCTCATCAAATTTTGTAGCTGTGGGCACTTAAAGAAACAAGATGGTAGCCCCCCCCATCTGTTAGAATAATAGGTCTCTTGAATTAGTCTGAATGTTTAATTTTTGTGGGACACTCCAAATTTCTAAATACAACTATTTATCTCAAACAACACCTACCCCTCACAGTTGGTAATTTATTCTACTGTTTCATTTCATCCTGCATTTAGATTTGATGTTTATTCCGGTTTGCTATTGTTGGTTGGAAGTGACTCTGGGTGAAACAATTCTTTGTTTGACTGGATTTTGTTTTATGCCAGCCTCTCTTTGCAACATCTCCCCTCTCCCTTCTGCTGGGCATTTAACCACATCTAATGGATGTGTACTTTTATGCTTCTGAAGAAGAGAACTTTAGCCTCCCTGCTAAAGCCCTGGTAAACCCTGGCAACCCTACCATATGTAGTTATAGGGAATGCAAAGGTTGTCTTCTAGCAAAGTATGATATGACAAAGGGGAGTTAGAAATGGTACATGGGCATGGTTGCTAGAAACCTCTTACATTTTGTTCAGTTTTTGGTCTCACTATGACCCCCCTCCCTTCCTTTGCAGATGCAGCAGTCATTGTGCCTGGGCTTGACTGCTACTAGGTTTGGTCCAGTGGTCCATAGGATCAGATCTGAAGTCTGCAGCAACAATTTATTGCACAACAAGTTACTTTCCCAGGTTACTCTTTAAAGAGGTGGTTTCAGAACCAGAACCGAAACAGAAGACTCATTATGAAGTTTGAGTATTGTTTTAATTAGGTAAATAGATGTCATTTTCCTAATCTATTTTATGCTTTTTAAGTTCTCAGGAGTTTAGTTCATTTGTAAGTTAGTCTGTGTCTGTTTTTACATAGGCCACCTTAACGCTCTACCTACTGATTTATAGTTATATGACCTTTGTTGTGTTCACTAATATTTCTAGTTCTGTGCAAGTGTGATTAGTTTTACTGGTTTGTTGAAAAGTGATTAGAAAGGAAAATAAAATATGGCAAATATGTGTACAAAATTTAAGGAGCTTTTATGTGGTACTGAGGGGCCACTTTGGCTCAGAGGTTAAGATGCTGAGTTGCAGACCAGAAAGTCTGTAGTTCAGCAGTTTGAGACCCTAGTGCCACGTGACGGAGTGAACTCCTGCCTCTGGCCCCTGCTCCTGCCAACCTAGCAGTTTGAAAGCAAACAATTGCAAGTAGATATATAGGTACCACTTTGGTGGGAAAGGTAACAGTGTTCCATGTACCTCGGCATTTAGTCATGCCGGCCACATGACCATGGAGAAGTCTTCGGACAGTGCTGGCTCTTTGGCTTGGAAACAGAGATTAGCATCACCTCCTAGAGAGCAAGGGAAACCTTTACTTTTACCTATGTGGTACACTAAGGCTTACTATCTCCCTGAAGGGCAAGCAAATCTGCCATTATATGAAGTCATCTTTGAGGTCTCAGAGCTCTCTCAGCCCCAGAGGAAGGGAAGGAGATTGTAAGCCACTCTGAGACTCCGAGTGCAGGGCGGGGTATCAATCCAATTCTCCTCCTCCTCCTCCCAACAAAATGGAAGTATTATTGGTGGGCAGAAGGTTTGAAAGTGTCACCTATTCTGGATGGGGTTGTACACCTCTTGAAAGTCCATAGTTTTTTTCTTTTATTACTTTTTGGTTATATTCTCTATATGCTATACTATTCAGATTACTCAACTATCTCATTAATAACATTTTATCACACAAGGGCATTGCATTCCTATGCCAATTGATTTCAGTGAGTTTAGGCTAGAGTAACTCTGATTAGGATTTCACTCTTAGTTTCACAGTTGTATTTTGTTGTGATAGTACCATCTTCTTTCTCTTCTACATCCCTTTCCACCAATAGCCCCACCCATCCCTTGGCCCAGTGTTCCAGGACCAACTGATCTAAGCGGCTGTGTGGAATGGTTCCATGAGAAGCTGCTCATTGACTCTGGGCTGCTGGACATAACCTACATTCTTTGTTGCCTCTTGGCCCAACAGCACTGTTGGCTAAGTCCAAGTTAAGCTCCTGTGGCACAGTAAGGCACTGCAGGCATACCTTTCTTGGGGTTGCAAATTGCTTAAATTGGCCCTGCAGTGTGCTAATTTTTAAAACCCCTGAGAAGCTGAGATGTTCACTAACTATTCAATAATATCTGGGCAACCTACCTGTGTCTTTCAACAAATTGAAATCAGAGAGCTCCTACAGCCATGTATCTCTCAGACACTGCAAACTTTATATCTCAACTTTTATTTCTTTACAATTCACTCATCACTACTTTTCAGAAAATCCGTGTGTTGCATAACTGGAATGTTTTTTTTTTTTGATGGCAGGTATAATTTAATATTTATTTCCTCCTGTTCCACAATTCTACACAGAAATGACTCTACATGTACTGACCAAATAAAATGAAAACAATATACAACAGAATTAAAATAACCAACAGCAGCAGCATACAGTTAAAAACATACTACAGCAGCAGCAGAACTGAAATGCTCACAAACATTCTTTGATAGAGAATTCCATACTGAAGGCACCACTCTAGAAAAGGTGCTATTCCTCATAGCCATTAGTTTCACTTCAGAGAGGGTCCCATTAGAAGATTTCAATAGATGTTAAGCCTCATATGAAAATGGGTGGTCCCTGATAAACCACAGATTCAGATAATTTAGGATTTTCAAGGTTAATGCCAGCACTTTGGATGACTCTGTAAAACAAACTTGGAAACACCGGAACTCCTGTAACATAGCTGCAGAAATTTCTGAATTTTCAAAGTAGCCTGATGAAAAAAGTATCTACTTCCAAGTGAATAGCTTTGTGTAATACATTGCTGAGTGTAGTGGGAAAATCAGTAAGAAGAAGGACATTAGCTGAGAGTTGAAAACAGACCACAGTATTGGAATTTATTTTGCCTGGCTCCAGAGTGGTGTAAGGTTAACAAGATACCCTAAACCAAAGTTACAAAGAAAGAATTTGTTATAGAAAAAAACCCTTAAATATTATTCAAATTTATCGCTATTAAAATCTGTTTTAGCAACTTGAACTGGGCCAATTCCATAAGTGAACATTTATTTATTTAAAATGCTTATTAGCTGCTTTTCTTCCTTATGGTGCTCAAGACAGCTTACAACATAGACAAAACATATAAAATAAAATACATTAAAAACATAAAAATCAAAATTTAAATCACAACTCAAGATTACTAGTAAACTAAACCAAATATGTTCTTCAATTGCCTTCTAAAGAATGAAAAGTAAGGGGGCCAGGAATACCTCCCTGAGGAGGTTGTTCCATAATTCTGGGTCTGCCACTGAAAAGGCCCTCCCTCGTGTACCCACTAAATGAGCTTCCTTGATGGATGGGACATTCAGGAGGTCCTATCCCTGTGATCTTAATTCCCAGGCATATGCATTTCTTTACCTCAACTACTCAACCATCTAGGCTAGAGGTGAACTCATTTGTTATGAGTGCCAGATCTGACATAAATGTCAGTTTGTCAGGCCCGGCCATATGTGCCATAAAATGTAATGCCAAGTACTGGAGATATAGACTTTTTAAAGGACACAGGTAAATCCAATTAAATATGTTATTGTTTTACTCAAAATACAAACATGCTTAAAACATTAACACTCTCACAATATTCCTTGCAGTGCCTCCCTGATGCCCACCCTCCCACTTCCACTGCCTGTTGTGCATTCGCACTGGGATAGTATACAGAGACATAATGCACAGGTTCTGTCATCTGGCAATAATGACTGGTTGCTCACTGGCTGCATAAGAGCCGTGGATGGGCCGCTTCCAGCCTGTGGGCCATATGTTTGACACCCCTGATGTAGGCTAATTGTAACAAATCTAGATTCAGGTGGGTAGCTATGATGGTCTGAAGCAGCAGATCAAAGTTTGAGTCCAGTGGCACCTTTAAGACCAACGAAGTTAAGCTTATACCTTGAATAAAACTTTGTTGGTCTTAAAGTTGCCATTAGGCTCAAACCAACAGATTATAAACTATTAACTCAAATGGTTTATTATTTATTTATTATTTTAGATTTATATCCTGCCTTGCCTGCGCGTGCAGGCTCAAGACGGCATACATTGACTAAAATATTATAAAATACAATACATAAATATGTAACAATAAAATTCCGAACCATAGTATACATAAAGTGCAGTTAGTGCAGATGGCGTTTGCTGAAGTGGGCTGATATAGGTAGGCCGGTGTCCAGTCATCTTATTGTCTATAACATAGCTTAAGGGCGTTGCTGGTTCGATTTCCAGTGCTCATTCCTCCTAATTGAAAGCCTGGTGGAAGAGCTCCATTTTACAGGCCCTGCGGAACTGTGATAGGTCCCACAGGGCCCTGGTGTCTTCCGGGAGCTCATTCCGCCAGTATGGAGCCATCGCTGAGAAGGCTCTGGTGACTGCCAATTTAGCATTTTTTGGACCAGGGACAGTCAGGCGATTTTGGGTCCCCGACCTCAGTGCTCTCTAAGGGACATGTGGGGAAAGGCAGTCCCTCAGGTAGGCAGGCCCCTGACCATATAGGGCTTTAAAGGTCAAAACCAGCACATTGAAGCGAATCTGGTATGCAATTGGCAGCCAGTGCAGTGCAGTGCCTTCAGCACAGGTGTGATGTGCTCTTTTATAGACCCATCAACAGCCTGGCTGCTGCATTTTGCACCAGCTGCAGCTTCCAGATTTGGGACAAGGGCAGCCCCATGTAGAGAGCGTTGCAATAGTCCAATCTCGAGGTGACCATTGCGTGGATCACTGCTGCCAGGTCATTGCGTTCGAGGAAGGGAACCAACTGCCTAATCAGCTGTAGATGGTAAAAGGCTGCCTTGGCAGTGGCTGCTACCTGGGCCTCCATTGTTAAGGTGGCATCCAGGAGCACTCCCAAACTCCTGACCCTCGGCTCTGGCACCAGTGGTGCCCCATCAAGGTTGGTTATGGGATCCCTAACCCCAACCTGCTCTGACTCAGGCTCAGGCCCTCCGTCTTCATCAGATTCAATTTCAATTGATTCAGTCTCAGCCAGCCCACCACGTCCTTAAGCACCCGATCCAAGTCCTCTGGGGTAGAGTTGAACCAGCAAGGCCCTTAAGCTGTGTTATAGACAATAAGACGACTGGACACCAGCCTATCTATATCAGCCCACTTCAGCAAATGCCATCTGCACTAACTGCACTTCACTCTCCAAAATATAAGGAGAGATGGACTCACATTCCAGCTGTTTCTGAAGAAGTGAGCAGTGATTCATGAAAGCTCATGCCCTGTCACAAATTTTGGTAGTTGCTCCCATTCACTAATAAGGAATGCAAACTGTGCTGTTAGATTTCTCCACCCCACCCCCCATCTGTTAGAAATGGAAAGGGGAATCTCTCCAAGTGCCATGGGATGGAAACTCTCTCTCTCATACCTGGAATAAAACATTTTTTGGTCTTAAACACAGGACTCTCCCCCATACCTGGAACAAAGCATTTTTTGGTCTTAAACACAGGACTCTCCCCCCTCTCATACCTGGAATAAAATGTTTTTTTGGTCTTAAACACAGGACTCTCCCCCATACCTGGAATAAAACATTTTTTTGTCTTAAACACAGGACTCTCTCTCTCTCTTTTTCTGGCGTGCTCAGTCTGACTCCCCCCCCTCCTCCCCTCCCTCTTTCTGAAATAAAAGTGTGCTTATACCTGGAATAAAACGTTGCTGGTCTTCTTAAAAGTCTCATGAGATGCCATTTCCTCCCTTTATTTGGCTGTTTTCCTCCTCTTCCCTTACCCTAACCCTCAGCCAATCAAGGGAAGGGTTTCTTTCTCTCATCTGAAGCAGGAACTAGGAGAGACTGACCAGAAGGTGCTGCAATGTAATGAACAGGAAGCAGCACACAGCCAGTTGCTCTCGGGTCAGATTGGGCCTTGCAGGGCCGTATCTGGCCTGTGGGCTGTATGTTTGACACCCCTGCTCTAAGCTATCATTCTCTTTTTAGTCTTAGCCATTACTTTGCCTGACACTGCTCAACCTTTGACTCCTTCCCCTAAAAAGGATCACTCTTATTGGCTGTCACTTTACAAAACCACAATCGTGCACAAGTTCTTTTTCAACTAATAAAACAGCAAATAGCAACTCCAGCTAATGTAATTAATTATCAGGATATACTTAAAATCTAACTTATCTAAAATGGAACCACAAGTCATTTTATTACAGTGAATGAGAGAATGAGTTCAGAAACTAATTAAAAGGCCAGTTTCAGTCATGCCTGTGGCTGAAAGAAGCACACCTGCTTGGGGAGACTTTTGCTCACTGAAAATTGCAGCTATAAACACAACAAGTGAATACAAATGCTTTGGCTTTTACTTACAGGGACATAGCATCATTAAGAGAAATATAACTCTGCACTAACCACTGGTTTTTATTCCGCTTCATACTAAATATGGAAGACCAACGCCTTAGCAGTGATGTAGATTTGTACCATGAAAAGTACCAGAAATCACCTTTTCCAAAAACTACCAAGTATTGCAAAATTACTAATAGACTCCTGTCCTTTAGTCCTTTTATAAACCTTTACTGTTGTCTTATAGCTCCTAAAATAAGTGCTCAGTTGAAGGGCAAAGAAGACATCTAATTCAAACAAGTAGTGAAAGCAGTGACAAGAAGTCATCATCTTCCAGAAATGTACAGATCTTGGTTCAGATATATTTATATCTGAATTTCTGTAATGCAGTCTTTAAAGGTTGTTCTAAAACATGACATTTTAAAGACGTTCATAGCTTAAAAACACAGGTGCAACACTGAGCTTTAAACTTTTAAGCCATACAGTTTTTCAGAATTGTAGGTATACATGGTAAGATTTAATCTGAAAGTGCTTTAAGTGGTTTCAGATTTGTAGTCTGAAATTTATCCAGGCAGATTTATAAAACAGATAACTGTGTGATTTCATGAACAGAGTCACAACTGTCTGTTTGCATAAGGTAGTATACTTCATCTTTGCTTATAGTAAGATAAAGCAACATAAGAAGGTTTTAAGCCAGTGCTAAAATGGCTTTAAATACCAACGTGCTTAAGTGATACGTCGCATAAATAAAGGTTCATCTTTACATCCATACTTCCAGTTTGGCAATATCATACAAGACTAGGAGCATGGCAGTATTTTATTCAGGGCCTTCCAGAACGCATAGACAGACTACACAAGCAATACTTGTTCCCACATTTGTCACTGAGTACCAGCAAGAGCCAGTTTGTTCTGAAGCATCTTTCCTTCATACAATGTGGAAGGGACTTTGTGTATTCAGAGAACACATATGTTCCTCTGTGTCATGTAAGGAAAGGCCTATAAGACTTTTGCTGCTACCCATAAGTCCTCACCAGTTCCCCACCCCTTCTCAGTCATACTTTTTTGGGAACATGGATAGCAGGAAAGGCTGACTGAAGGAGATAACTTCCCAATGGGGGCCTGGTTCATATTCAGAGGAGTGTGGAACCATCTTGTATTGATCAATGTGGGTAGCTGTGTTAGTCTATCTGTAGCAGTAGAAAACAACAAGAGTCCAGTAGCACCTTGAAGACTAAGAAAAATTTGTGGCAGGGTATGAGCCTTACTGTCAAGGACATGTAGATAGGATTGCAGTCTTTGAATGAACAGTAAGAGTCTTGCTGGGTCATCTGGTCCATTATTCAGCCAGATGCATTTGAAAGACTCCCAAGAAGGGCACTGTGAAGATAACTGGGGTGTGTGGTAATCAAATATCAAATATGTAGCCTCTTAACATGGAGGTTCCATTCAGATGTCCTGGCTAACGGCTGCCAATCCCCATCCTCTATGGAACAGGAAAACCCTCCTTTATTTTCTACAACCTGTGAATTGCAGGTGACTAGGTATCTCAAAGATGTAGGGGGTGGTATTTTTGGCTGAGAGAAGACCATGATGGAGGCTGGCACTGTGCCTTAATTGTAACCATTTACAACTACACTTGTCCATCCACTCTTCCTCATTTCCCTGTGACTTGCAGATTTGCATGCACATAGGCTTGCCAACCTCCAGGCAGTGGCTGGAGATCTCTGTCACAGGTACCCAGGTGACAGAGATCAGTTCACCTGGAGAAAATAGCAAGTTTGGAAGGTGGACTCTGTACCCTATTTAAGTCCCTCCCCTCCCCAAACTCCACCTTCAGGCTCCACCCCCTAAATCTGCAGGTATTTCCCAACCCGGAGTTGGCAACCCTACATTGCACAGCTACTACAGAAGGGAGTACACTAGTTTGGAATTTGGCTTCTGGGATCCAAATGTAGAATTTAATCAGAATTTTCTCTTCTAAGATAAATAATAATATAATTCCACTGGTAAACAGTGAAATAGTATTTTACCAATTTGTATCAAGCAAGTAATTTGGTAATAGCACAGCCAACAATAGAACATGCCCCCCATACCTCTCATTTGGAATCCTAAAGATGATTTTTAAAACTTGGCTATGCATGTTGCTATGTGTCAGGAACAGCCTGCTCAGGGCTTCACTTAATTTCCCAAACTTTCAGGAGTTTCGGGAGGCCTTGTGTTCACTGAGAAGTTATGGCTGCACAGTCTTGGTATGATGAAGAAAAAAGTCTGAACCTATACTGAGTGCAGCAGACCGTTGTCTGTGTGCTACTTCTCATGGCATGTATGACACACAACAGGCTGCTCTTTCTGGCTTACCATTCCCCAGTGACCATCTATAACTCAGTGAAATGTCATCATGCTGTGCTGTCTTGCCACAGCTGCTCAGTATCTGGATCAGGTAAAGTTGAATATGTGATGTGGCTGTGAGTTGGTGGGTTGGATAGTTCTTACATTTGGAAATGGGTTTGCTGTCTTCTTTTCTTTTTCTAAACTCTTGGACTCAAAGGAAAAGCAATATCCTTTTGAGTTCAGTTCAAGCCCTGAGTGACATACCTTAGGAATTCTGCAGTATTCCTAAAAGAATTAAAGACTTGAGAATTTTTACATCCTCCTTTGAGCTGTTTTCTGGTGCCACTTCAATCTTCTGACCTTTGCTTCGATGCCCTCAGTGGATGAGACTCTATGGACAACCACAGAGTCACTAAGCTAACTGCTCTTCTCTTGAGGGTATGAAGTTCAAAATTGTAATGCCTGAAGACTCACGGGCCAGAAATGAAGCATTGGTTGAAAAGAATAATTTTCAAAGCCTAACAACAACATTCAAGCATTTAATTCCCACTGGCTTTCAACTGAAGTTAGATTCTTATACATCAGGGGCCTTTGGGTAGCTGCCATGACAGATCTCGTTTTGTGGTGTTATACTTCAAAAGAATTCAGCATTCATGCTCAAACAGATGTCTGAGCATTTTTTCAAAAACTATACTGAGGATGTTCAATGGATTCCTGATTTGTACGTTGAGCCTGACAGCGATCCACTAGAGTGCAAAGTGTGCTAGTTGGGTTAGTCTGCTAGTACACTAGGGAATTATACGTGAAGCACTGATCTCTGGCTGCCAGGGCCAATTAAAGTGACCTTTTACTGCATTATAAAGATAGACTATCTATCTATACAACTCATGTTTAATGTGCCACTCCCAGGCACGTTTTGGTAACTTCATTGTGTCCTAAATAAATGTGAAATAACTTACACATAAACAATGACATGGCTGTTTCACCAGTGGACTTGCTTGCACCCTTTCCTTTCGGTTCTTTAGCAGTAGAAAATCTCTAGAAAAAATGAAAATTCTATTTGGAAGCAAGAGTTCAAAGGACTGGTACATATTTAGTCATACCCAATGTAATTTTCGGGTCATTATCTTTGAGTAAGAAGACAACAATTTCCAAAGAGTAGGGAGGTAAGTGGTTGCTTAATAGTGGCACAGTATACTGGTTCTTGAGAATCACAAACATAGGGCACTCAAGCAAAATATGGAAGGGCATACTGATCATTTGCAGGCCGCAAGGGCAGATTCTGTCAGAATATACCTTGCCAGCAAACTTGCCCTATAAAACCGTGCAAGGAATGATGTGCAAACAAGAATGCCCTACAAAAGCATGGAACTGAGAGATGATAGAAATAAGAGGCTAGGCTTGCCTGCACCCTTCAGCCTATACCCTCAAATACATGTTTGCAGAACTTGCAAATCTGGAAATGTTGGAGATTTCCACTGTTATTTTTTTGCTGTATTGCAGGACTTGTCCTACTTCAGAAGACTATCCAGAGCCAGTTTCAAAACAGCAGCTCATCCCTGAGTGAGGCATGCATGACATATGATCCACAAAAATAAGCCCAACAACCATATTTAGCTTGCTTTGAGTACTTCATTAAAACTCTATTGATTCCTGCTGGGAAATGTGAAATGAAACCTGTGTGTGCGTGTGTCTGTTATAATTGTTAGCCAAGTCTGTCTGTTACAGTTGTTAGCCAAGTGCTGGCAACTGGTGGGAGGGGCTGTCGGAGGGGATATGGGGGGGAGCTGCAATGCCATGTCACATTACTTCTGGTAAAACAGAAAGTTACATAGGTATCTCTAAGAATTGCTGGATTCCTAGAGCTACCTTATGTCACATCCGTATTTTTACTGGAAATGACATGATGTTGCAGCTGACATTTAAAAAAAAAAAATCCCACCACTGCTCAGAGAAGCAGTGGGCAACGGGAACAGGGGGTGGAGATTCCCTGCCCCAACTGGAAGCCAGGCAACACTGTGTGGGAGCTTTGCGGGGGCAGGGAAATGAAAATTGTAATGCTTCAACAGGACAACGTCACTTCCGGTATGAACAAGTGTCAGGGAAATGCTCTAGGATTCCACTAAAATCTGCACCAAACAGCAGCAGGAGTTGGGGGCTGCCTGGCAGCCCTAATTTTGGCAGCTTGGTTTGGTAGGCCAGATTGTGCAAGCCTGCAGTAAATTGTGGTGAAGGCAATTGCAAGCTTTTTCTTTTGCATTTCCTGTTTTCCACACGTACCACAAAAGATCAGTACAATACAGAGATAAAGATATATTCATTGTGCACTCAAGTTTAGTTGAAGCAATAATGTTCCAGCATTAGGTAGTGAAAACAATGGAAGTCTTCCAGCCTGCTGTTCATCTGGAAAGAGGATGGAATTTGAAGTCACATTTTCCTGGGTGCCATGGCAGAAAGAGAAGCTGAAGGATAGCTGATAAAACCAATGAAATGTATAGATTATTATAGGTCAAGAGTTTTGGGGGGAATTTGTGTTCCATAGAGAAGAATAATCAGAACCTGTCTAGTTATTTTTGAACATGAATGTGATATTTAACGTTGCAAGTCTTTATAGATCTTACAAAGTAGACAGTTTCTGTTTCCACAAGCGACAAGGATACACTCTGCAGTGCTTAAAATGAAAATGTAAGATAAGGAAATGAGTTAAATTTTTCACCCTGCTATAGTCAAGAATATTTTAAAAATGCAAGGCTTTTGCTCAGATGGTTAAATGGTGAAATTTGTAAACTAAGCACCCTCACAGTTTTTTTCTCTCTACTGTGTTTCACTTTTAGTAATACAAATTTACCATTGTGAGGTCATCAATACTTTACTTTGCTGTTTCAGCAGTACTGAATCTAATGTAAATTCAGCATCATTAAGTATGTCTTTTTTTGGATTAATGATGTGAAATTATTGTATCTCTTTACCACACAACTTAGGGGAGGAAATTATATAAGGGAAACATGTTACCGACTCAAGTGGCTGATTTTGAAGCATAAGCTTCAGGCATCTTATTCAGTTCACCCTACAATACAACAAAGGAGCCCAAGACGGTAATTTTTATGGCTGACAAAATATGTAAAATCGTACAGTATTTATTATAAATCTTTTTTTCTTCTAGACAGCCCAAATCGTTCTAACAGTCAAAAATCTCTGAAGCAGAACAAAGAACCTGAAAGTTCCAACTACTTAAAAGAAGAAGCTGCATCAGCCTACTTTTTCCGTTAGGTAACTCAAGATGGCAAAGTACATTCTGAATAAATGATTATGCCAGGACAATTTGTCACCGTTAAGTGTTTCCCCTGGAACTTTCTAAAGTGGCTGCTTTTTCTCTCCAAATGTTGTACTTCTATTAGTGATATTACCTGCTGATCTTTATTACAGGGAGTTGTGTTTTTGTGTGTTGTATGTGCAGTTAGCTCTCTTCCCACATGTCTGATCTGAAGGGCTGGGCACAGTAGGGCCCATCAATCACATTTATGGTAGTTACATTTCCCCCCAGTTTTTAATGCAAGACCATTGACCATTATGCAGATAACACATGGTCAGAATCAGTGAGGTCCTATGCTTTCAGAGGTCCCTGACAATTTTTTTTGCCACAACATCATTGTTCTTTACAAGGTTTTCCCTGCATTAATTACATCATAATATAAATACATTAGTGTGGCTGACCTATGGAGAAGAGGGTTGCCAGCCTCAAGGTGAGTCGCGATAGATCCTCGGGAGTTGCCCACTGTAATTAATTGTTTTAAATTGTTTTAACCGTATTTTATTGCACTGTGTGCCCTAATTGTGTAACTGTGGTATTGTCTTACACCTATGTCCTGTAAACCGCCCTGAGCCCGCGTGCAGGGAGGGTGGGATATAAATGCAATTGAATTAAATTAAAGGTGGGGCCTGGAGTTCTCCAAGAATTGCAACTGATCTCCAGGAGGAAATGACAAGTTTGGAGGGCAGACAGCAGGGTTAACCATAGAGTCTAGGAGAAATTGATATTCTAGAGTTGATACTTTGGGTATATCATAGAGACTAAGAGAAACTGACTGTCACCTGTAAATATACCAAAGGCCAGAGCAGAGGCTGGTTGGGGACTGAGAGAACAATGGGACTACTGTTGGCTGGTATCCTCCAATGTGTCTTCTGAGTTAACTTTTCTTTGCAACACTGAGAAAACCCTGAAGAAGATTTTAAGAGGCTTTATAGGTTGAGTGGAACATAACAGGAGAGCGGCAGTTATAACAGCACAAATATTTAGCATCAAAGGATTAGTATGTCATACCAAACACATGCATATAGAAGCCGACAAATGATGTAAAGCGGGAGAAAAGGGCATGGAGAAGTGATATGAAGTGGAAAATTTAAAATTAAAGTTTGAATTTTAGTGGGAGAAAGTGACCTTGCAGGAAGGGTAGGAGCTGGAGGAGCTGACCTTTGACCTGGACATGGCTCCATTATACCCTATTATAATCAATAAGGATGTTTATAAGTTGCAAGATCTGATGTTTGGTATTGCTTATTTACTTTCTAATCTAGTTGTCTTTGTTGTTTGTTGTGTTATTTCTTTGTAATCTGTTTCATGTTTGTGTATTTGTTGCTTGTACTAAACACAAATTGTCAAATTAAAAAAAGAGGGGGGAATCAATGGTCCTCATATGGTATAACGGGGAATAGATCTGTAGGTATCTGAGGGCCTGGGGGCTGTTTTTTGAGGTAGAGGCACCAAATTTGCAGCATAGCTGCTGGTACCTCTCCTCAGCTTCCCCCCAGTTTCAGGGGGGTCCAATTCTGTGGGCCCCCAAAGAAGGTGCGTCCATTGTCCTTTAGTTTCAGTGGAGCGGGGGAAAGCATTTAAAGATTTTGTGGTCCCTTTAAATGCCTTGGACAAGCTCCAAGTGAACTCAGAAGGTGTTTAAAGGGCCTGCAGTCCCTTTAAATGCCTTCTCCAAGTGGCAAGTTCATCCAGAAGGTTTTTAAAGGGACTGCAATCCCTGTAAACACCCATTAACTTTGGCTATTCAGCTATCTGGATAGCAAAAAACAAACAAACCCTCAGATCTATATGCAGCTAAAAGAATACTTTTTTCAGCTATTTTTTCAGATCAGATATAGCTGAATGCACACCCCTAGCTATGGGGTAGATCCATCTGAAACACTTGCACAAACACCCAGAATGCTCCTGGCTCAGGTAATCAGGTGGCAATTGCAAGCCAATCTCATACCACTTTCATATAGAGCTTCCAGAACTGCTATATTTCTGCAGCATGGGCAATTCCTTCCTGAGTAAGGCTAATGGATTATACATCTTCACCACCAAAATATGGATCTGTCTTCTGCTTAGCTGATCTGCCTGATTTGTATCATATGCAAAGAAATTACTTTGAATGACTTTGCCCATGCAGTGTTTTGTAGTCACGAAGTACAGTTTTGGATCATCACCAAAGTTCCTAAACATGTATATTTCATCCTCAGGGAATGATGAACTGCGTGGAAAAAAGAGAGAAAACAGTAGTGAAAATATGCATTTGTTCTGTGCTTTATTCATGTGGCCATGCGACATGTGGAATGGATTGGGAGCAGCATTACAGCCTTGGTAGAGTGATATGAGGTGCTTAGGAATGCAGCCTTCCTGCAGATGCAAAGGTTAGAGGTATGTGCCTGGAGGAAAAACAGATCATACTATGAACTGCATCTCTTTGCTGTGGCTGCTGCTGCTAGTTAAGCCTTCAGGCAATATAAGATGGTTATGTATGCCCAGGGTATGCTGTATTAATAGTCCAGGGGTGCTGTTTGCTTCATCCTCTGTCTATTTCTCCCCCAATAGATGCTTCATTTGCTAGGCTTGATGCAGGTATGGGAACCAGCTATAGTTACCCCAAATATCACAGCTAACTAGGTACAAATTAAAGCTCTCTCAGCTAAGCTAGAAGACAGTTTCAACTTGTATGAAAGGTGTATCTTTATGTCACTTTAGCATTGGCAAAAAAAAAGAAATCTGTGCAAGATAAATCCTCATTCAGCCATAATTCACTCTTGCCAACATATCTTTGACATAATCTTCAGCTCCTTTTATGATTAAATTAGTAGAGACGCTTTCTGCCTCCAATTACTTTTCCCCTTGTATGTTTTCCTGATATTGATATGCTTGTGGCCCAGTGCTGAGGAATTACTCTGAAATCTATTCTGTTTTCTGTACCTTTGACTGCTTTCCTGTGCTCATTTATTTCTCAAGTGTATAGATCCCAGTTGATCATTTACAGACCATCTGAATTAATGCAGACATGTGAATAGAAGGATGAAGCAGGCAGAGAAAATTGCAATATAATCACTAGAGTGCTAGATGTGATAGCATCACTGTAGATCTAACACCTCATCACTCTTTTGCTGACAATGTAGGATATAATGATATTGATATGTTTTCATGATCCAGATGTTTATTGTGGGTTTGAACGGGGGGCAGAGCCACATGGTATACTCCATGCCTTATTCAGTCACTTTGGGTCATTCTCATTCAATAAGCATCTGAAATGTTTAAACTTCTGTACCCCTTGCCTGTAATAAGAACAGTATTTTGTCATCTTAACATGCAGTGCACATAGGCAGTCTTATATAACATGCTTCTAGAGGTCTAAAATTAGAGAAAAATGGAGAAAAGCGTTTTTAAAATTTAGTATAGAATTGTACCACAACTGGACCATGGAGCTGTCTGAACATATAAATGCTCAAATGCTAGTTATCCAGGTACATTTGGAAATATTAAGCTAAAGAAAGAACTGGAAAAAAGCACGAGCTTATTCTTGGCAAAAGTTTTTCATAAAGGATTTAGCAATAAACCAAGTTACAAGGTCTATCCTATTATTTCATTCTGTGGTTCTCTGCATGCTTATATATATATATAAAATATTCTGTACCAACTTTTAATGTGTGAAAAGAAAAAAAAAGTCCCTTTCTGGAATGTTATTAGATTTCATACCTTGTTCTTCCATCTGCTCTGCCCAGTAATAAAATAAAACCTATCATGGGATCATGCTAGGTTTGCCAGGTTTGGGTTGAGAAATGCCTGGAAATTTTTTAAAGGGGGGAGCCTGAGGATGGTGGGGTTTGGAGAACTAGGGAAGGTGGGATTTGAAGAGGGGAGGACCTCAGTTGGGTATAATGCCATAGACTCCACCATCCAAAGCAACCATTTCCCCCATGGGAACTAGGGTCGCCATCCTCCGGTTGGGGCTGGAGATCATCCAGAATTACAACTGCTCTTCAGATGACAGAGATCAGTTTCCCTGGAGAAAACTACTGCTTTGGACTGTGGACAATATGGCATTCTATCCTGCTGAGGTCATTTCCTCCCCAAACCTTGCTTCTCAATGTCCCACTCCACTCTCCAGGAATTTCCCAACCTGGCGCTGGCAACCATAAGAAGGAAGCAGGAAAAGGGGAGAGTCTGTGGGGGCTTTCAGGGAATG
>NW_015159790.1:104174-104436 GCF_001447785.1 Gekko japonicus
AGAAAATAGTGGTGGAGGGGGAAATGAGATTCCTTCCACAAGTCCTTGCGGGTTTATGCTTGTCTATATACTAACATACTATATATACTATATACCAGTCAGCCAAATCTTAGGATGCTTAAATCCAGTGATTAGAGCTGTGAATGTGCAAGATATATCTTTTTACAAACCTGAACAATGCCCCAGGTTTACAGAAAAATCTGAAATCTAACAAACAAACAGAAAACAACATTTGGTGTTTTTTTTTTTTAAAAAAACCCCA
>NW_015159790.1:105243-113596 GCF_001447785.1 Gekko japonicus
AACTTGAAAAAGATGATGGCAGAGCTTATCGCACCGGTGGTGGGCTATTCAGCAGCAGAAACGGAAGCTGAAATCGAGGTGGTCTATCGATCATACTCAAAATACATAAAACGGAATAACCTGCTGGGTGAAATTGTCGTTAAGTTTCTCCGAAGACAGATGAGGGATGATATCCTTAAAGCAACAGCAGCTAATCCCCTGCAGCTGGGAACTGCAACTATCACAGTCTTAAAAGATGTTCCATTCGAGGTTCGGGAGAAAAGAAAAGCCTACAAAGAGTTGATTTCAACATTGCAGATCAACCAAATTCCATATTCCTGGAATTTCCCGGAGGGAGTCGTGTTTAAATACAGAGACAAAAGGGAAAAAATTGACTCGGTTTTTAAAGCAGAAGAATGGTTGAAGCGGTTTTTCGGATCGAAAGAGGAAGAACAGCAAGAAGGAGAGGGCAGAGCAGTCATCACAGAAGACAGGGATGACGACCAAGGAGCAACAGGTGGCGAGGCCAAAGAGACATATGATTTGCGGCTTAGAAGACCAAAGTAACTCTTTGGAGACTTGAAATTTGCAAACAGAGATGAAGATGAAAGAACTCTTTGCACACACAGAAGATGACGGAGAAGACACTAACATGGATTTACTAATTTCCGATTACATTGACTTAAATGAAAAACTTTTTAATTTTGAATACTAACAGAATACTAACTGTTAACAACCCTCTCTCTTGGGATTTTAGTCATAGTGTGGGTTTTTATTTGCTGTCCTTTATCCTGGGGTAACTTTTCCCTCCCCTTTCTTCTTTTCTGTAGTGTTTAGGTGTAAAAAAAGTAATAAAGCTACCCTACCTGCAGGGGATTTAAAAAAAAAAAAACCAAATGGATTCCCTCAGTGACTGTCACTAGGCAACCACAGCATTCTCAGGCTTGGTTTCTGTTAGTAAAAGGAAGAGGGAGCATAGGGCCTTTTCCAGGACTGTTTTGAACTTTCAGGGAAGTCATTGGGGCCAGCCCTGGGCCTAGGGTTGCTAGCTCCAGGTTGGGAAATTCTTGGAGATTTTCTGATAAAGTCTGAGGACGGCAGAGTTTGGGGAGGGGAGAGAACTCAGCTGGATATAATGCCATAGAATCCACCCTGCAAAGCCGCCATTTTCTCCAGGAGACAGATCTCTATTGTCTAGAGTTCAGTTGTGATTCTGGGAGATCCCCAGGCTCCACTTGGAGATTGGCACCCTAGGCCTGAAAGCAACCACTGGGTGACTTGATATCACCTGATTTGTATGATTCAACTAGGCCTGGCTGCATGTTACTCTTCAACAACAGCCCCCCTATTAAAGCCAGTGTGGTGTAATGGTTAGAGCTTCAGAGTAGGGTCTGGGAGACCCAGGTTCAAAGTCCCATCTTGCTACTGAAGCTCACTGGGTGATTTTGTGCCAGTCACATACTGTCAGCCTACCCTACCTCACAGGGTTGTTGTGAGGATAAAAAGGAGGTGATGAAAATAATGTAAAATTCTTTGGTCCCCTCTGGGGAGAAAGGTGAGGTAAAAATGAAGAAAATACGGGAGGTAGATAAAAGGCAGGTTGGTAACAGCTGAGAAAGTGAGAATGAGGGAGGAAGAGAATATGGGGGTTGCCAGGGGGCGGGAAAGAGGAAATGGTGTGGGGAGGGGGATGCAGGGGAAAGTAAGTTACCTGCATCCTAGTCCTTGAGGGTTCCTACCATGCAAGTGGGGGAGGGAGAAATTAGATGCTTCCCTTGAGGATTTTCACTTGTACTCCTATATTCTTACTTTGTTAAAATAGAGCACTGAGGCAACCATTCTCCATGCTACCTTGTTTCTTCTGTCCCATACTATCCATGTTAATTGTTTTTCCCCTTTCTTCCAATGCAGTTCCTTTCTCTCCTGAACACTATTTTGGAGGCTACCGGTGATTCAGAACACGTTTGATTAAGCCTCAGGAATATCTTATACCTTGCGGCTAACTAACTGATGCTGTACATTGGATGGTTAATAATGATATGGCTGTATTAACTGGGCAGGCAAATCTACGGATCTGTTTTTTCATTTGTCCTCCTGAGCTAGTAACATTGCTATCATTATTATGAGGTATACAAAATACCATTTTGGAACGTACTGCTTTTTACACTTTATCCTTGGGTTCTTTGGTGCTTTGGACCTTATATTGGTGCCGCTGTCTTTACTGTTCAATTTGTGAACTAAAAAGACAGTACAGGTCATCCATGTATTGCCAGAAGGGGATGGCCTACACAACACAAGAAATATTACTAAGAACATCCATGGCAACAACAACATTGGTGAGAAGGATACTTTACGTAATGCCAGATGGAACTGGCAAAAGCTGTTCTGGTATCTGCCATAAACTAGAGTTCCACTTATAACAATCCATCCAGCAGCAAGGCTGTAAACTTCATTAAATAAAGAAGGTTAAATCCATTTACTCAAAGTAAAGATACTAAATTCATACCACTAAAGCTTTTTGTTCCAGCTCTAGTCCCCAAATCCAAACACTGGACAACCATACTTTGGGATTTTTTAAAAATTAAATATTAATTGGCTGATCTACATCACAGCTATTCTACTTTTAAGGGCTTTCATGGTTACCTACCAACCACACTGACTTTGTTTATCTCCATCTGCACATGTGTGTCAAGAGTTGCCAAGCTTCATCACTGTCATCCAGCAAGTCTGGATGACACTGCTCAGCATGAAGACTTTCCCATCTCAGGCCACTCTGCCTAATGACAGATTATGGCTGTTCAGGAATGACCCTCAATAATATGCAATGGTTGCCTATTGTCTCTGTCATAAGCATCCCACCCTATCAGGTTAACACCCTTGGCCCTATTTGCTGATCATAATGTTTCACGGGTCTTGAAGCAGATCAGCTAAATAGGGTCACAACCTTCAGGAAAGAGATGAATCCTTATTCAAATATAGCATATTGTGCCAGATGTTAGGGTGCCAAATTCAGATGCAGACAACCCTGTCCACTCATGGGCCTTCCAGTTCACTGCCCCAGACTGATACTGCATCAAGTACTGCACTTCATGTTAATTTTAGAGCTGGATTTTGAGGAGGGCATGCATCTCATTATCCAAAAGTTTTGGAATCCTCCTTGCTTTTGATCTCTGTATTTCAAAAGTCTAAGAGCTCATCATTTCTGCAAAAGCAAAGGTTTTGATCTCTCTGCATTGCAAAAGTCAAAGAAAGAACTTCTTTCTCTTCCTTCCCCTTCAAGCTGAGTAGGGACAGAAGCAACGCTTTTGAGTTCCCCATTCCAAAAATGAGAGGAGCAACATTTCACCAGCATGAGATTGGAAGCTCACTCCCAACTGATCGTCCATCAGCATTTGAGAGTTGGCTTCTGATAGCTTCAAGTAGTCTGTTCCTGCAAATACTAAACTTGTGCATGGAGTTTGTTCAGTCTTGCTATTAATTCCAAAAAGAGGCTGTTTCATTACTGCGTCATTTCAAATTATTTTGCTTTGTCATTTTTTCTTATGTTAATATTCTTTTGTTTTAGTAATTCTATTTTATTATTTCCCAGTGGTTTCAGTGAGGACCCCACCTCTTTTCTCAGGTCTGTACCTTCATCATTTTCTGTCCAAACTGTACAAACCTGGTTGAGGTTGTAGCACAGCCCTAGGACATCCATATTCCCAAATTTCAGGCTCATAGAATAAAGGAGTTTTCCTTCCTAAGGCAATGTTTAGCATTGAACTCTATGGGAGAATTGATGGGAAAGATTCCAAACACACTGTAACACAGACAGCAGCATATGGGGAGGGGGGGTTTGATATTACAGTCACTGAGCTTGAAGGCAGACCAACAAGGGAAGGGCATTTGGTGGCACAAGGAAGGCAAAGAATCTGCATAGGCAGGCAGCAGGATGAGGAACTTCAGGTAGATATGCTTGGATGGGGGATATGGTTTGGAAACAGGGTTGTCAGGTCCCCTTGGCTTGCCAGCAGGGGGATTTGGAGGGCATTCCAGGGATGGATGGGGATATTTTGGGCAAAACCCTATGGGTTTTTTGCTTAAAACCATAGAGTTTTGCCCCAAAAGCAGAGCATTGCTGTACAATGTCCCTGTTTGGGGGTGGGCTTCCCCCACTGGTCAGCTGGCTAGCAGCAGGAAGAAGCCCCCCAAATTAAGGGAACCCTCGCCTGGACCATGGGTCTGGCAATCCCCATCTGGAAAGCAGTGGGCAAGCAAGGAAGTACAGACTGTAAGGGTAAATTGTACATAGGCAAAGTATTGTCCCATATTTTTTAGGATTGGAATACTTCACACCTAGTGGGTAGAGATGGTTGTCAATCAAGAAAGCTCAGAGTCTCCCTCTCTTTCCCCTTCCCTTAAGAAACACAGTTTAGGCACTTATTAGGAAAACTCTGGCTGCCTTATAAAAATGAAATCTGAGTCAGAGAGAGAGAGGCAAGAATGCAATAACAAAAGAAAGATAACAAAAGAAAAGACAAGCCTATTTTTTCCATTATAGGCAATTTAGATAGGCAATCAGTTTCATTTTCCATCCCATTTTATATAATGAATAATGAAAGAAATGCACAAATCTAACAAATACACAGGAACTCCCTCCCCTGTCAATGGTTGTATTCACACAGGCAATTTGATCCATTGCCCTTGCTGTTCTCTTATGGATTTAAAGTGCATGATCAGACAGCAACATCTGTCATTTGTGCCCTAGTCATCTGCATTCCATTCACCCCTCCCCTTGCCCCATGTTTCTTTGATACCTGAGAAAGGCTGTGATCACACTGGCGGCTTGGCGTGATATGGTACCACCTCTAATTGAACCGGGTTGAGGTGGGGTCTATGGCACAACGATGGCGAACGCCTTTCCCAGCTCTCTGGGAAGGCGCACCACACAGCAGTGGGGGGGGAGAGGTACCGCTGGATCGGCACCCCCATGGGAGTTTGGGGGGAACTCCCAAGCTATAGGGCTTTTGAGGGTGAGCCTCTTTTCCTGCTAACTGCGGGAGATGGAGGCTCCCCTCTGCCCTGATGGTCCCTCTCGCTGACTGCGTCCTCTTAGCGAGGCCACAAGCTGTGTCAATCCGGTCAAGCGCAAGAGATCTAGCAGAGGAGCGATTAAGACCATGTTCAAGATAAAGACCAAGAATGAACCGTGAGTTAAGGAGTGAACTGTGAGTTAAAATGAGCAATTTGTCTTCAGAAGAGAAAATCCCCCCCCCCAAGAAAAAACTTTCTGAGCGATTGGAACGTGCTGAGAGAGGGACGCCTCTCAGATGTATTTACATAAACGGAGGAGGGGGGGAGAGAAACAATTGTAAATGGATACTTGAAGAGAAATCCCCCCCGAAACCCTTTAAGCGATTGGAGAGGGGTGCCTCTCTAACGCATTTACATAAACGGAGGAGGGGAAAGGGAGATAGAGAGACAGCCGTAAACGGATACTTCTGAAAGACTTTATTTACAAGCGTGCAAGCCTGTTGTGGGAGATATCGATGAGCATTTAAACAGCGTATGCAATTTGCAGAGCTGGGAAGAAAGAGATTTTATTGAAAATAAAACATTGAAATGGCAGACACTCCAAAAAAGAAGGCGAAAACTCTAAGAAGAAGGGAAGTAGACGTCATTGCACTAGTAGCAGAAGCCACTAAGCCGATTCTGGAGCAACTTGTTGGTATTAACCAGCAGCTTGCCAAGATAAATCAACAATTTGTGTCCCGGCAGCTCCAGTTGGCAACAATAGTAGAAAAAATGGAACTGAGGGCTTTCAAAGTGAATGAGATGGACACTAAATTAAACAGCAATCTCAATGAGAAAAGGAGAAAAAGCACAAGAGAAACAGGAAAGATTTACAAGGATTTAACTCCTTCCTTGCAAGTGTTCTTAGAAAGTGTCATCTTAAATCCTGCTGAGAAAAAAGAGCTGGAGTTTCCCTTCACAATCAAGAAACCTTTGAGATGCCACTGGGCCCCGAGGGCAAGACCAGAGAGGAAGAGGCTTAAGACTGGCGGTTTTATCTCTTTGGACAAAAGAAGACTGGGCTGCAGAATTTGGAGTGAACGTCTAAGAAGCTATTAAGTTTTTAGAGAGATTTAGTATAGATGTAAAGGCGGAAGGACTCTGGAAATTGCCTTTAAGAAGTGAGTTGGAGGAGATGCTCAGGAAATCTTCTCATAACAAGTAACAAACTAACATATAAGCTTAGAAAGACAGGTCCTCACAAAGTATATTGTTTATTAACAGCCTTTTTTTTTTTACTAACGGTAGTTTAACAGGGAATGATCTCCTAACCTTGGGTTTTTAGTTTAGTGTAGGTTGCCTTTCCTTTCACCATAATTGTAGCTCCCCTGTCCCTATTTTTTCTTGGTAGTTTTTGTAGTATTAAAAAAATAAAAAATCCCCTCCGGGAGCTTATATATATAAAAAAGAACCGGGTTAAAGTGTAGTGAGATATATCAGCCACACAGCACACCCTGCTGTGGGTTACCCATGGAGAAATCCCATGGTAAAGCCTCCACATTATCGTTGTACCGCAGCAATGGAGCAAACTGCAAAAAAAATCCAAATTCAATGTGTGTGCATAGTGCGCACGCTTGCAAACATAGGCAAGTTTTTTTTAAAAAAAATGCCTCCATAGCGGCAGAATGGATCTGCAGGTTCACAGTGCCAAATCTGTTCTGTCTCAGCTCCCCCATGTTCAGACATCCAGCTGTGTGCAATGAATGCGCGTGGAAACAAAAACACCACTTTGGAGGTGGTGGCTTTTTAACCCAGCTCCAAGTCATCCTCTGATGGGGTGAGTATGCCCGGGGAACGCCTGACAGATGTGGCTGTGTGATCCTGCCTGTTTAATCCATTTGTAAAATGTGCCTATATCGGGCCAAACTGCCAGTCTGAACACAACCAAAGTCTGGTCCTGTTGGTCTGAGCTGCTTCCAAAATGGATTTTCTGTCATCTAGCCACTCTGTGGCGCACCCAAGCCATCTCACTGATCCCTTATTTTCCAGCTGCCATTCCCCTCCCCCCCAGTTAGTGAGGATCGCATGACTATATATGCACCTCTCCCCCCTGGGGGGCTGCTCAAACCCTTGTTTTCTTTTGAAAAGCTCTCAAAGAAAGAGGTTTCCGTTTCGGCAACTCGCGGACAGATGCATTCCATCGATCTCCAATGGGTGCGTTTCGGATCAGGGTGGCAGGGAGGGAGATCGGATGTATTAGATTTCCCCTGAAGTCCTTGTAGGAGACTTCTAGCCTGGAGTGCTGGAGGAGTCACCCCCGAAGCCGTGGCTTGGAGCTTGAGGCTCCTTTTAGCTCCTTAAGGTCCCGCTATCCCGAAGCCAGCAATGGCGACAAGAGACGTTACTGGACAAGAGTGTTCAAGGACCTAAGCCAAAGAGACTCCCCCCATATGAAGACATTCAGTGGCAAAACATGAGTGAAGAAGTTTCAAAAAGAAAGACAAACGTAAAGCAGGCTTGGGAACTGGCAGTGAGACAGCAAAGCTCGACAGATAGAAAGGGAGGGGGAAACTTCTCGGAGGGGGAGGAGAAACCCTACCCTAGACAAATCAGTGTGAAAAGTGTCAAAACAAGAAGCTAAGCTGAAACTCCACTGTTAGAAATCCACCCAACTTAGCCTGAACTCAGTGGGCCTTACTGTACACCGCACAGTAGAATCTTAGAACTTTTAAAAACTTTTACCTTAATTTAAACAATGACACAGCGGGAGGGAAATGGCATCCAGAAGCAAAGTGACAACAGGAACTGCCAGCACAGCATCACCGGTCACAAGATCAGGAACTACTTCCGATATAGCTGGTACAATTTATGAAGCCTTGCGCCCCCTGCTGGACCAGCAAACAAATCTCAACAAGAAATTTGATGATTTGCAGAAAGAACTGAAAGATACTAAAGTAAAATCAGAGAAGACTGCCCAAAAGCTGGAAAAGGTTGAATGTAAGACCAAAGCCTGGGAGGTTAGTTGAAGAAGGTGCGGGGGGGGGGAGCCAGCCTCAGCAGCGTGCTCGAGGTGATCTGGTGGCTTCTGGTGCTGTGCAAAGTGACTCTATGGGTGCGTTCAGATGGGCATTTGAGCCGGTATATGAGCTGGTTAGAATCAGAGTATTTACATGTGATCACACAGTCAACATCTGCCTTCCGTCCCTAACCGTTGCAAACACCCTTTAAACTGGTGTATTCTGCTACTAGGTCCCCTAGTGGTGGTATCCTGAGGCCCCTGCCACACGCAGGGGAAAAGGCGCTTGAAGGCGCGGCTTTTAAAAGCCGCGCCAATGTTGACACGGCGCGGCGGGATCTCACGGATCCCCCGGCCGCGCCGCCT